>NC_091645.1:8924626-9227657 GCF_027580195.1 Bos mutus | reverse complement strand
TTCCACTAGTGGGCCAGTATTAACCCCAGGAACCCCCAGGCTGCACTGCCAATTGCAAAGGGACTCAGTTCCACCTACCAGCAGAAGGAGGTATCACAGTCCCTGATTTCAAACTATACTACAAAGCTATAGTCATCAAGAGGGTGTGGTACTGACAGAAAACAGACACATGCATCCACGAAACAGAATAGAGAGCCCAGAAATAAACCCACACTTATAAGAGCAATTAATCTATGACAGAAGGAACAAGAATATACAATGAAGACAGACAGCCTGTTCAATAAATGCTGTTGGAAAAACTGGACAACTACAGGCAAAAGGAAAAACAGACTACTCTCTCACACCATACACAATAATAAACTCAAAATGGATTAAAAGTTTAAATGTAAGACCTGAAGCTGTAACATTCTAGGCAGTAGGTTCTTAATACCAGTCTTATCAATATTTTGTTAGCTACACATCCTCAAGCAAGAGAAACTAAAGCAAAAATAAATAGACAACATCAGCTAAGAAGTGTTTGCAAAGCAAAGGAAACTATCAACAAAACAAAAAGGCAGCCTACTGAATGGGGGAAGACATTTGCAAATGATATATCTAACAAAGGGTCAATATTCAAAATAAAGAATTCATACAATTCAACATCAAAAAAAAAAAAAACTCCAAACCACCAGATTGAAAAATGGGCACAGGACTTGAATGGGATTTTCTCCCAAAAAAGACATAAATATGGCCAATAGGTTGGAGAAGGAAATGGCAACCCACTCCAGTGTTCTTGCCTGGAGAATCCCAGGGACGGCAGAGCCTGGGGGGCTGATGTCTATGGGATTGCACAGAGTCAGACACGACTGACGCGACTTAGCAGCAGCAGCATGGCCATTAGGCACATGAAAAGATACTCAACATCACTAATCATTAAAAAAAAAAAAATACAAGTCAAAACTACAATGGGATACCACGTCACACATGTCAGAATGACAATTTTCAAAAAGAAAACGAGAGACGTGAAGAAAGGCAAATTCTCCAGCACTGTCAGTGAGAACACACATTGGTGCAGTCACTATGGAAAACAGTATGGAGGTCCTCAAGAAGTAACTGTGTCTGGACCAAGAAATTCCACTTCTGGGTATTTTTTCAAAGAATGCAAAAATAACAATTCAAAAAGATATATGCACCCCAATGTTCACTGCAGCATTATTTACAATAGCCAAGATACAGAAGCAACCTAAGTGTCCACTGATAGATGAATGGATAAAGATATGGTGTATATATATAATGGAATATTTGTTGTTCAAACGATAAGTCACGTTCGGCTCTTTGTGACCACATAGACGCAGCATGTCAGGCTTCCCTGTCTTTCATTATCTCCTAGAGTTTGCTCCACAAACTCATGTTGGTGATGCCATCCAACCATCTCATTCTCTGTCGTCCCCTTCTCCTCCTGCCTTCTATCTTTCCCAGCATCAAGGTGTTTTCCAGTGAGTTGGTTCTTGGCATCAGGTGGCCAAAGTATTGAAACTTCAGCTTCAGCATCAGTGCTTCCAATGAATATTCAGGGTTGATTTCCTTTAGGATTGACTGGTTTGATCTCCTTGCTGTCCAAGGGACTCTCAAGCATTTTCCCCAACACCACAGTTTGAAGGCATCAATTTTTGGTGCTCAGCCTTTTTTATTGTCCAGCTCTCTGAGTAACAAATACTTAGTATTCTGAGTAATGGAATATTACTCAGACGTTAAAAAAGCAATGGCATGGGTAGACCTAGAGGGTATTATGCTAAGAGAAACAAGTTAGACAAAGAAAAACAAATACTGTATTATTTCACTTTTATGTGGTAACTAAAAAAGCAAAACAAATCAACAAACATATAGCAGAATATACAGAAATATGGAATTACTATATTGTGCACCTAACATAGTTTTGAAGGTCAGTTAATTTCAATTAACTAATTAAAATAGAAAAAGAAATCCAGAAACTAGCTGAGTGACTCCTACAAATCAGACATGAAAAAACACACTGAAACAGGGCGTGCAGAGTCAGCAGACAAAAATGCTCATCTCATTCTTTCCCTGAAAGAGGTGTATTAGCATATCTTAAAAACTAAAAGCCTGAGATTTAGACTCATAATTAGCACAGGTCAACTGTGATCTTCCCCAGACATCAGGCAAAAATACTGGTGCTATCTCCACAATTTCCTGCCCTACTCCAGGTCACTGATACCTCCCTAAAAGGAGTTTGTGCACTACCTGTCTGGAGCACTAGCTTTTGCAACTGGTGCACATAAGACACACCCCCTGATCACTTGGCTTTGGTGGCCAGCAGGTGCCTGCCTTCACAGGTTCAACGGGGCTACAGCAAACAGTCTAGCTATTCCAATCTCAGCACAGAGGCAGCCGTCAGAAATGCCTATCTCTGAGTCTTTCCATGAAAGAGACCAATTTGCATATCTTAAAAGCAGAAGCCTAAGAGTCAGGCTTCTAATTCAACATACATGTGGGAGTCAACTACCGTTCTCTCCAGACCACCTCCATGGTCATACACTGGCCAGCCAGCGGTTACCAGAGTCCTCCTGAAACATGTCGTAGTCATGTCAGGAGTCCCTGGTTTTGCAGGCGCCACCCAGGAAATGCATCCCTTGATCATCTGGTCAACAGGACTTGCGTTCACAGGTACAATAGGACTGTAGCAAACATACTTCTTAATCAGATATCACTCCAGGGCTCAGTAAGGAGGGAGCAGACAGAAATGGCCATTTTCCAGTCTTTCCCTCACAGAGATTTACTTGCATATTTTAAGAGCTGTTGCCTCAGGGTATGGCCTCAAGGATGGACAGCAAGGACATAAAACCAGTCAATCCTAATGGACATGAACACTGAATATTCTTTGGAAGGACGGATGCTGAAACTGAAACTCCAATATTTTGATGTGAAACTCCAATATTCAGATGTGAAGAGCTGACTCATTGGAAAAAAGACCCTGATGCTGGAAAAAAAGAAGACTGAGGGCAAGAGGTGAAGAGGCCAACAGAGGATGAGATGGTTAGATGGCATCACTGACTCAATGGACAAGAGTCTGAGCAAACTCAGGGAAATAGTAAAAGACAGGGAAACCTGGCATGCTGCAATTCAAGGGGTCACAAAGAGTCGGACATGACTTAGCAACTGAACAACAAAAAAACCTAAATCCTGGTGTTACTAAGATGTTCCCCTTTGGAACATGACAAGTTGTGATATTCCAGCTATCAGAATCTATTAGGAGTCACTAAGCAAATAATTAATGAAAGTCGCTCAGTCGTGTCTGATTCTTTGTGACCCCATGGACTATACAGTCTATGGAATTCTCCAGGCAAGAATACTGGAATGGGTAGCCTTTCCCTTCTCCAGGGGATCTTTCCAACCCAAAGATTGAACCCAGGACTTTGGCATTGCAGGTGGATTCTCTATCAGCCGACACAAGGGAAGCTTAAGCTAATAGCTATATATATTTAAAAGATATAAAACCCACACAATTAAATGGTAGAAAACAATCTAACTGAAAAAAAATGAGCAGAGAAACTGAATAGACATTTTTCCAAAGAAGACATACAGATGGTCAATAGACACATGAAAAGGTGCTCAATATAACTAATCATCAAAGAAATGCAAATCAAAATGATAATGAACCATCACCTAACACCTATTAGACTGGCTGTCATCAAAATGACAAATGATAATAAGTGTTTGTGAGGCTAAAGTGAAAGGGAGCCCTTGTACAGTTAGTGAGCATGTAAACTGGTATAGCCCCAGTGGAACAATATGCAGATTCTTCAAAAAATTAACAATAGACCTACCATATGATAAACCACATCCGGGTATATATCTGGAGGAAAAGAAAACAGGATATTGATGAGATATATATACTCCCATGATCACTGCAGTATTATTCACAATAGCCAAGCCAAGGAAATAACCTATATCTCCATCAACAGTAGAATGGATAAAGAAGACATGCACACCGGAATGTTATCCATTCAGAAGAAAGAAGGAAATCTTGTCATTTGCCACAACATGGATGAACCTTGAGGGCATTACACTAAATGAATTAAGTCAGACAAAAAAAGACAAATACTGCATGATTTCACTTAAATGTGCAATCTAATTTTTTTAAGTCAAGCTCAAACTCATAGCAGCAGACAGAAGAAAAGTGATTCCCAGAGGCTGAGGATTGGGAGAAATAGGGAGAAGTACATAAAAGGATATAAACCTTCAGCTATAAAATGAATAAGTTCTGAGCATGTAAGGTATTACACGGTGACTACACTTGATAACAATGTATTGTAGAACTGAAATTTACTAAGAGATTAGAACTTAAATGTTCTCATTTAAAAATAAAATAAAATTTAAAAAAATAAAATTGCCAAAAAAAAGTGTATATGTATACACACACACACATTTATGAGTGTGTGTGTATATATTGTGATGGATATATTAGTTATATGGAGCTTCCCAGGTGGCTCTCGTAAAGAATCCACCTGCCAATGCAGGAGACACAAGAGACTCAGGTTCAATCCCTGGGTCTGGAAGATCCTGTGGAGGAGGAAATGGCAATCCACTCTAGTATTCTTGACTGGAGAATCCCATGGACAGAGAAGCCTAGCAAGCTACAGTCCATAGGGTCACAAGGAGTTGGACACGACTTAGCACACATACAAATATTAACTAATTCTTTCACAGTGTACACATATATCAAATCATTACAACATACACCATGAACATCTTATAATTTTGTCAATTATACCTTCAATAAAGCTGAAAAAAAAAATTTAAGGTTTAAAAAGTTGCCTCTTACATATGGGTCTAGGATAAAGAGATATGGTACAAGATAAAACCAAAGCTTAGCAGTCCAGACTATATATACCCCAACACTGGCTAACTATACTGGCAGTTTTTCCATAGCATGCTTGAAATATTAATACATTGACTATTCTTTGTATTTGGTTTTGATACTTTTTAAGGACACATATGAAAATTGTCTGTGTGTGTATATCCATACACACATACACATACAAAAGGAAAAGAGCAAGAATCAAATATGCATTAAAAAGATACCTCTGGGAACTTCCCTGGCAGTCTAATGGTTCAGATTCCATCCTCCCAATGCAGGGGGCATGGGTTCAATCCCTGGTCAGGGAACTAAGTTTCATACGCCACACAGCACAGGCAAAAAAAATACTTCTGTCTACAGTGTAGAAAATGCTAAAAATTATCCCTATAATTCCAGCAAGAGATGGAAAGAGCCAGTACATTGTTTTACATATGCTTTTTTCCTCAGATATAAACATGAGTATCAAATCAACTCATCTGAAATGAAAGTATTGGGATAGTACATGGAAACATATTTCTGTTTCTTATATAAAATGAAATTTCACAGAAAGAACAGCCAATATCTGTCATCCACAGATAAGATAAAACAGACATTAAACCATGGATGTCAATTCTATTTAAGTGTCTACATCCATCTAACTCTATTTTACCATTGCTCATGATAACATTTCAATGAACCATCATGATTAGATGTAACTATGGGCTGGAACAAGCACAAGCTGGAATCAAGATTGCCAGGAGAAATATCAATAACCTCAGATATGCAGATGATACCACCCTTATGGCAGAAAGTGAAGAGGAACTAAAAAGCCTCTTGATGAAAGTGAAAGAGGAGATTGAAAAAGTTGGCTTAAACCTCAACCTCATTAGACTATTCAGAAAACTAAGATCATGGCATCTGGTCCCATCACTTCATGGGAAATAGATGAGGAAACAGTGGAAACAGTGTCAGACTTTATTTTTTGGGGGGCTCCAAAATCACTGCAGATGGTGACTGCAGCCATGAAATTAAAAGACGCTTACTCCTTGGAAGGAAAGTTATGACCAACCTAGACAGCATATTAAAAAGCAGAGACATTACTTTGCCAACAAAGGTCCGTCTAGTCAAGGCTATGGTTTTTCCAGTGGTCATGTATGGATGTGAGAGTTGAACTGTGAAGAAAGCTGAGTGCTGAAGAATTGATGCTTTTGAACTGTGGTGTTGGAGAAGACTCTTGAGAGTCCCTTGGACTGCAAGGAGATCCAACCAGTCCATCCTAAAGGAGACCAGTCCTGGGTGTTCATTGGAAGGACTGATGCTGAAGCTGAAACTCCAATACTTTGGCCACCTCATGCAAAGAGCTGAGTCATTTGAAAAGACCCTGATGCTGGGAGGGAATGGGGACAGGAGGAGAAGGGGACGACAGAGGATGAGATGGCTGGATGGCATCACCGACTCGATGGACATGAGTTTGGGTAAACTCCGGGAGTTGGTGATGGACAGAGAGGCCTGGCATGCTGCAGTTCATGGGGTCACAAAGAGTCGGACACGACTGAGCGATTGAACTGAACTGAATGTACTCTTAAAAAGGACTTTTAAGAACAATAATGATAATTACTAAAAGTACTAATTTATCTTCTACATCCACTAATTAAGAGCACATTTTCATTCATTCATTTCCTATCCATTCTCCACATATATATATGCACACTTGTCCAAAACTTCACTCATCAGTAAACATGTATTCATCAGTCACTATACTAATATAAATATAAATAAGCGAATACTCTGGGTCTTTATATACTTATACTCTAGTGCTAAATTTTGTCCAAATAAGCTCTATTTTAAATTCAAAATAATACAGAAAGATATACAGTATAAAATGAATCTATAACATTCAAGAGACATAAAAGGAGAACACTGTATGTTTAAATAGGGATAGAAAGTCAGTGAGTAAGTAGATTAACTTTCTTCCCCAAGATAGAACAGAAGAATAACATGTTTAAGCTTTCTTCCTTGATTAAGCCCTCCATTGATATTTTTCCCCTAATGTTCACAAAAGGCCAAATTATATTAAGATTTAATAGTGAGAATCAATGTGTTTGATTAGAATACATAAATGGAAAATAGAATTCAATCAGTACAATTATTGGGATTTCACCCTACAAATTACAGAAATTTTTAATGTCATTTTAAAACAAATTACATAACCTTACTCTGCAATTAAGAAAAGTTGATTTTTTTTCTTTCTTGTCACTTTCTATAAGACTTGAACTATATCTAGACTGTGATAATGATTTATCATAGAGCTTTCAGTTCAGTTCAGTCACTCAGTCGTATCCAACTCTTTGCAACCCCATGAACCTCAGCACGCCAGGCCTCCCTGTCCATCACCAACTCCTGGAGTTCACTCAAACTCATGTCCATTGAGTTAGTGATGCCATCCAACCATCTCATCCTCTGTCATCCCCTTCTCCTGCCCTCAATCTTTCCCAGCATCAGGGTCTTTTCAAATGAGTCAGCTCTTCACATCTGGTGGCCAAAGTATTGGAGTTTCAGCTTCAACATCAGTCCTTCCAATGAACACCCAGGACTGATCTCCTTTAGCATGGACTGGTGGGATCTCCTTGCAGTCCAAGGGACTCTCAAGAGTCTTCTCCAACACTGCAGTTCAAAAGCATCAATTCTTCAGCGCTCAGCTTTCTTCACAGTCCAACTCTCACATTCATACATGACCACTGGAAAAAGCATAGCCTTGACTAGAAGGACCCTTGTTGGCAAAGTAATGTCTCTGCTTTTTAATATGCTGTCTAGGTTGGTCATAACTTTCCTTCCAAGGAGTAAGCGTCTTTTAATTTCATGGCTGCAATCACCATCTGCAGTGATTTTGGAGCCCAGAAAAATAAAGTCAGCCACTGTTTCCACTCATCACAAACCATATCTCCCAAACCTAAATTCTTATTACCATTTGCGGACAGAATATTCACAAAACCTCATAAACTTCTACTAGTCAAGTGACAGCCTAACAAAATAACTGTGTCCCCATCACACAGAAACAAAACTAACACCATCATAAAACAGAAGCAGCTAACTAAAATGTTCCGTGTTCATTCTTTTCTTCAGATCCTCTTCTTACATTTATTTCACTAACAAAATAGCTGACAGGTCCCACATGCCAAGTCCCAGTTGGTTCTTTCCACTTCACTGAGGAGTTAACATATGAACAACTGCTCTACAGTTTGTTAATAATAATGGTAATTCCTATCAGTTTGAGTACTTCCTACGTGTAGGGTATATAAATTACACATTAAGATAAACAGTGTTATTATCCACATTTTATAAATGAGGAAACAAAAGCTTAAAGGTTAAGAAGTTTACAAAACTGAAGTGATGGTTTAGGACTGTCAAATTTTACATAGCTTGCAAGTGGTGGAACAAGTGTTCACTCAGGCCTGACTCCAGAGCCCAACTTCTTGACCACATACTAATTACACCTACCCAGCTTCTCTCCACCATAAAATATCTAGGTTCTCACTACCATAAAATGTCTAGGTCCTCTGCCCTACAGGATCTGCTTTAGTTAGAGAATTCATATTCTTTGACCTTATCCCTTTGTATAAACAAGATATTGTTTTCAAGTTAGGATAATCTAGGTTTATTAAGAATATTTTTCTTACTGGATGGACCAGATCAAGATCAGTAAGTGAATTGCAAACATGACTTCACATGTTGTCTTCTATATTTTAACAATCAAATTATACTTTCTACTGTAATTCAATAATCTGAACATAGTCAGGCCACCAAATTATTCTCAATATTGCCTTGAGAGTCCACCTTGTCACAAATATAGGTAACTCTATGGATTGTTCCTGAGTCTTCGCAGCACCTTCAGAAACCTTCCACCCAAATGATTCAAAAGGATGACAGATGTACAACAAAAGTATATTTTCCATGAGTTTCCTTAGTATAGAAAATGTGACTCACGGGTTTCTTCTCCTCAAAGTCTCTCCAACTTCTCTGGTAGTAGGAAGTCTAGGAAACTAGCCCCATATGGGAACTGTGACCAGTAAGAAGAGTGACTCTGACCCAAAACTCAGGTACATTGAAATAAAGGGCATGTGAAAATAAAGCTAAACCACAGAAAGAGACACCACCCAAACTTTAAACATGTATTCATCAACTCTATTTAAAATAAATAATGCATAGTTTAAAAATGATAAGGAATGATAACTATCCATTGTGAAAGCGCTATAGGAAGAATATGTAAAGTATCTATACCCAAAGCACTTTCCACCATGAAATTTAGAGACGGCTTCAAAACATGAAATTCAAATTGTCTTGGAAAAAAAGTAAAAGTGCTCTAGGCATTCAGAGGGGGAAAAGAGCAACCAAATGGATAAAACAATACACACCAAGGAAAGGTCAAAAGTAACAGAGCACTCAAGGCAAGACTGTAAAGTGTGCTGTATGCTCAGTCACGTCCAACTCTTTGTAACCCTGTGGACTGTAGCCCACCATGCTCCTTTGTCTATGCAATTTTCCAGACAAGAATACTGGAGTGGGTTGCCATTTCCTCCTCCAAAGAATCTTCAAGACCCAGGGATCAAACCCGTATCTCTTGCGTCTCTTAAATTGGCAGGTGGATTCTTTACCACTGTACCTCCAGGGAAGCCAAAGACAGTGAAGAGCACTGGTTAAATCAAGCTGAAGAGGCAGATGAGGACCAGATCACAGGGGCCCAAAATACCGTGCCAAGAATTTTGCACTTGATTTCAGGGGAAATAAAAGAAGCATTGAAAGCTTTTTAGTGGAGGATTTCACACATATGTGGTTTAAAAAGAGCATTCCGACAGATTCTAAAAGCAACGGGTGTTGCTTAGTTACTAAGTCCTGTCCTACTCTTTTGAAACCCCATGGACTGTAGCCCACCAGGTTCCTCTGTCCATGGGATTTCTCAGGCTAGAATACTGGAGTGGAAAGCCATTTCCTTCTCTAGGGGATCTTCCGGATCCAGGGATTGAACCCACATTTCATGCATTGTAGGTGGATTCTTTACCACTGAGCCACCTGGGAAGCTGATAAGCAATGGGGGAGTCTTCAAAATAAACATTGTCTTTCAATGATTGAAGAGGATGATAAAGTTAATTTTTTAATAAACTAATATTTGGGCTAGAATGAATGTGAGGTGTCTATAACTGCATTTAATACATGTGAAATATTAAAAATTGAATGAGACTAAAGTGTTTGCAAATCCAGTATGATGCTCATTTTCCATAGCAATTTAGCATTAGATACTAATTGGGGCTCTACACTGAATATTTCAAAAATATGTTATTGAGATAATGCTTCATTGAACAAGCTTACATTAATTTTAAAAGAATTTTTAATATTACTTTATGTTCAATTGACATTGAAATTAGAAAATAGCTCTTTAAACATTCACTAAGTGTTATGATTGACAAAACTGTTTCTCAACTGCCTGCCTTGTTTGTACCATGGATCAATTAATTATTTTGTAACACTTGTATCAATCTGTGTGTGTGTGCGTGTGTGTGCGTGTGTGCGTGTGTGTGTTACTTTGTGCTCTCACCTACACCTCTGACTTTACGGGGGCTGTCCCCACCACCTCTTTCGGAGAAGGAGTTAACTTAGAGCTCCAGTTAATAAAAACTCCTGGGTGTGACAAGAGTGTTTTTAACCTACAAACTCCTCTGAAGGTTCTCTAGCCTGCCTGACAGGCTTGTCCGGCCACATGTGATTGCTCACAGCCTCCCAACTGTGAGAGGCACGAGATGCTTTAAACCTTCAAAAAACAGGTTCTTTAGAGAAGTTAGAAAATTATTAGTATAAGTATAGTGGGCTGATTAGAAACTGTATTGGTGAAGGGTTTTTCATTTGTTGAGCCAATGTTTGTTGCTAAGTCTCCATATCCCCTGCCCTTACACACATTAATGAATATATAGAAGAAATAAGTATTAACCTTTGATATTAATCACGTTAGACCTTAGGCTAAGTAAATTCTTTCCTTAACTAAAACCCACTACACCCTCACCCTATAGGAATGTAACTTTATTTGGGTGGCGTCTGTTTTAAGAATAATCACCCCTGGAGAAATAAGTGTCCTGGTTGACTGACCGCTGTCACAAGGAGAGGGTCATAAATTGTCAGCAGGCCCCCTGGCCAGAAGATGATGTAACACCCCTAAGACCTCTGTATACATTTGTATGAAGCACCTGACTTTGATAAAAGTCAGGACTGCTGACCCCACATGACTTTTGCATAACATCTCAGTGTATAAAAGTAGACCATGGAAAATAAAGAATTGGGATCAGTTCCTCGAAAGACTGGTCTCCCCATGTCTCTCTCTCTCTCAAATTCTGGCTGAGTCTCCATCTGGAGCATGGAACCCACCATGCTTACTAATTATGCCTGGGCTTCTAAGATCCGACCAGGGAGGCCTCAGTGTCTCCTCTCCTTCGGGAGAATGGAAGGACACCTGCTGCCTACGTAAGTGGTGCAAACTTCTTGTCTTGAAGTTTTATTGGTCTCCTGCGTAAACCAAGCTACTCAGCCTCTTTTCTCCACTGAGTTTTCCTACTGAGCTATCCTCATTCTATTACTGTTTATATCTTTGATGAATATTTAAATTGTATCCTGATCCTTGCCGACGCCATCCCCCTTCGAACTCCCTGGATCAGCCGGGGCTGACCTGGCAGGTGGCGAGACAATACCCTGGATAGCAGAACAATTTGGGCTGGTTTTCCCCCTCAGAGCAATTAGGGCAGGCCCCCCCCAAAACAAAGACAGCCCTGTTGTTTCAGAGCAGTTTGGGTCATCAGCCCTATTCCTCCCCCCAGTGTTCAGCCCTATTGTTCCCCAGTTTGGGGATGGATAGGACCCCACTCAGGGTGCCACAGACCCCCTGTAGGATAGACAGGGCGAGAGGAGTGGGAAGTGTTGAAAGTGTTAAAGAGTTAGAGTTAGAAAAAAAAAACGGTTTCTAAAGTTAAAAGGACAAAAAAGGCCTGATCTTTTGATAGCTAAAAGCAAAATCTTCTATTATACTTAATTTTCTGACATGGGTAACACTGAAACTAAGAATGGCAACTCTTTATACAAGTAATCTTGAAACTGTTAAAGAGGGTACTGTTAATTTAGATACTTGGGTGAAGGTAAAAAAAAAAAACTAAACACTTATCCTATAAATATGATTAAAAATGTTCTGGACCCCCTGTCATGAGGCTGTGGGATAACCTATGGGAGAGGCTATAGCGGTGGATGGTAGTGGGTCTCCACCTTCTGTGCAGATCATTTTTCTGCCATTGATGAAGAAAAGGAGACTGTGCTCTACCTCCCGAGGAGTGAGAGGGCTTACAGGACGCTGTGGCCAGGTGCCCTGGTGAGCCCCTCCTCCTCTACACAAACCTTTAAAAATTTATCCAACAATTTCTGATTTAAGGTGACTACCCCACCTCCGCTTGCACCTCCCAGGGCCTAATAATTCCCCAGTTTACATCCAAAGCCTCCCAGAGCATTGCCTAAGGCTGAAAAAGATAAAAAGTTTTCTTTTAAACAAAGGAGCTTTTAAAAAATACACAATATACAGAGCCTGCTCCTTGCAGAAAACCCCCTCAGGGGGACCTCACCCAAGCGGGAAAAAAAAAAAAAAAAAAAAAAAAAAAAAAAAAAAAAAAGTGAAAAAAAAAAAAAAAGAAAAGAAGAGAAAGATCTAAAGATATAGAAAAAGAGCTAAAGAGTGAAAAGGAGAGAGGAAACAGAGGAGGAAGGAATCAGGGAATGCAGCAAGATAGAGAAAGGAAGAAAGAAAGTTAGAAAAAGAGACACAGAGAGAAAGAGAGGGAGGAGGGAAGAAAAGTTAGAGGAAAGAGGGTAAAGGGAAAGAAACGAAGGAAAGAGAAGGTAGCAGAAAAAGGAAGGGGGAGAGAAAAGTGAGAAAGGCAGGAAGAGAAGGAGAGAGAGAGAGACAGTAAGAAGGAAGAAGGGAGAATGAAAGAGGGAAACAAGAAGGAAATGATAGAAAGTAAAAGAGAAGAGGAAGGAAAGAAGATAGAGTGTGGGAAAGAAAACTTGAGAAAGATTGAAAGAGAAGAAGAAAGAAAAAATCAGCAGAGGAGAGAGGAGAGGACTTACAGGACACTGTGGCCAGGCACCCTGGAGAGCTCCCTCCCCCTCTGCGCAAACCTTTAAAAAACTTATCCACCACTTTCTGATTTAAGGCGATAGCTGCCGCCTCCGTTTGCACCTTCCAGGGCCCAAAAGTTCCCCACTTTGCCCCCAAAGCCTCTCAAAGTGTTGCCTAAGCCTGAAAAAGATAAAAAGTTTTTTGAACAGTGGAGCTTTTAAAACAGACTGCCTGCACAATATGCAGAGCGTGCTCCTTACAAAAAAAAAAAAAAAAAAAAACCCTTCAGGGGGTCTCACCCAGGCTAAGAGAAAAGCAGAATGGTAGGGATTTAGCAACAATATTAACCCCTGACGAGCTGGTTACTCCAATTCCAACGGGAGTGGCTGGCCCCTACCTGAGGGCATTGTGCTAGGGCTAGCTTCTTTAAAAAAAAAAAAAAAAAAAAAAAAAGAAAAAGAAAAAAAAAAATTTCAGTGGTGCATGGTGTAGTAGATTCTGATTATATTGAAAAATTAAAGTTTTGATCTCACCACCTACAAAACTGTGCAAATTAATAAAGGTCAAAGAGTAACACAGCTTTTGCTTTTTACCTTACTATCAGACAAGAAAAACCTTGACTTCTCAGGCTAGGAGCCACAGAACATTTGGATTTAGTGATCTAGCCTTTTGGGTGCAGGAAATTACAGCTTCTAAGGCCTTTAAATTTTTTTTTTTTAATTCAAGAAAATAAAATGTCAGGGCTGTTAGACACAGGAACAGACATCTCTTAACATTGCTGGGAAAGACTGGCCCAGTTCCTGTCCCATGCATACTACTGAAAATGAGTTGGTGAGATTAGAGAAAGTGGTATGCGGAGTGGGAATGCTGTAGAGAAAAAGGTGAGGGAAAGTTTAAAACCTTGAAGAGTAGTGAGTTCCCCGTTGCTGGAGGTATTCAAGCAAAGATTAGATGGTTGCTTGTCATCTAAAAAGCTATAGACCAGATTTAGGTTACAAAACGATAACTGGAGAAGCTTATAAAGATGTTGTGCAACACCTCTTTACTTGCTTCTCATATTTAGGTCTGCCAAAAGTTTTGATAACTGCCCCTTTAAAGCTGCAGAGAGATTGTTTACTAACTTTAAATGATTTCCAAAAATTATTAGGGACATTAATTGGATATGCCCACATTTAAAACTGACTACTGCAGATTTAAAGCCTTTGTTTGATTGCTTAAAAAGCAATCCTAATTCCAGTTCTAAGAGAAAGTTGACTAATGAGACAGAGTCGGCTCTTGTTAAAGTAGATGAGACTTTAAATGATCAGTTAATTAGGATTAATATTACCAAAAGATGAGATTAAATTATTCTTGCCACAAAACATACACCTACAAGGTGCTTGTGACAAAAAGGCCCATTGGTTCCATCTACCAGTGACCCCAAGAAAAATAGTTTTATCTTATCCCAGCTTGGTGGCACAATTAATTATAAAAGGAGGAAAAAAGAAGTGTGGAACTTTTTAGAAAAGAAGTAGCAAATATAGTAATTCCATTCAATAAGGATCAACTGCAAGTCTTTTACAAAATAGTGATGATTGGCAAGTTGCCTGATAGATTTCAGGGTCAAATTTTGTTTCATTTGCCCTCAAGCCCCACAGTAGTTAAAAGTTCAAAAAATGTTAGATTGGCAGTTTGAGGATACCTGTGGAACTTTCCAACCCTATGTAGTTCCTACGCTCCCCTTTACCCTATGGGGGAGGGACGTGCTATCTCAAATAGGAGATACTCAGAGAAGGGTTTTCTCAATTTCTTAGTTATCAACAGGTGGTACAATTAACAATACTTTATATATTGTTATAAATACATAATATAAATATATTTGCCTAATTACAGTTTGCCTAATTAGATATGGGTATAAATAAAATATAATAAAGGTATACCTAATTCTATTTATAGATCTATACTTAATTAATTTGTATATAAATTAATATGTATACTATATATGCATATTATATATATACTGTATAATTAAATGTATATTGCAGTAATATAATGTGTGTGTGGCTGATATTAATTGGTATGGATTGATGTGCTGTGATGATATATGTTCTATATACTGTATAATTATATTATATATGTGTGACATGTATTATTACAGTACATTGGTTTGTGTTGGTTGGTATTAGCTGTGTACGTGTTGTATTGCTGTAATATATATTAATTAATATATTAATTATAAAGATTAATTCAAGTATATTGATTCATATATATATATGTCAATAAGTTTATACTTGTTGCCATATATAAATATATAAATACATTTTGCATTTAGGTATATCTGTATACAAAAATGAGATAAGGAGTTTATACATTTATTATTTAAATTTATACAGAGACCTAAACTAAACATTAGACCTAAATTAACATATCCCTAAATTTATGTTGTTAAAATGTAAATTTTAAAAATTTTAAAAAATTAAATTGACAACTGCTTGACAATTCCTTTGCCATAAAACCCCATAGGTGTAATTGGGGTAGCCAGACAAAAAATTGGTTTTATGACAAAACGGCCCCTAGAGTGGGTCCATCTTCCCACTCAAACTTAAAATGATATTAAAGGAAAGAAGCGGCATTAAATTATCCAAGAAATTGATAGCTACTTTGATATTAAAGGAAAAAAGCTGATCATTGAATTATGTTTTTGAATTTTAAAGAGCCATCAGAAATTGTAATTCCAGTTTTTATAATAAAGAAAAATCACCAATGGTTTCTAATGATTTCAGCTCAAAAGCTGAAATAGAGCAGTTATAGAGGAAACTATGTTTGCAGATGAAGAATTTAACATTATTTGATTCTCAGTATTTTGTCAGGTTGTTTATTTCTTGAACCTGCGGTTTTTCCCAGAAACAAAAAGTTCCATATTTCATTTGTTAAGTAATTTTGTAGCAAAAATTTCAAAAAAAAATAAAATATTTTCTTATTGGACACAGGGACAGGCTCATTCTAGATAGAGCACCTTTAAACTTTAAACTTGGCTGACTTGTTAACAAGAAATACAGTGGGAAGGTGACTCAGGAAGCCAGAGCCTCTCTTTACTTCATCATCAAAATGCTACTGCTTTAACAATATCAATTCCAAATGGTGAAAGAGAAACTGCTAGGAGACAATGCTCTTGGGTCACTGCCCCATTGTTTATAATAGTCTAGGATATGCTTGGAGTTTTTCCACAGGTGCAGATTCTCAATTTAGATCCTGGCAAATGGATGATTAACCATATTGCTTCCCCAGAACCCGGTTCCCCTTTGTTCATGTAACTGTAGATACCTTTTCTCATGTCATTATTGCAACTGCTCATACCGGAGAGGCAGTTAAAGATGTTATACAACATGGCTTTAGGGGTTTTTTCATATCTAGGTCTGCCAAAGCCCTTTGAAAACTGATAATGCACCTGCTTGGCCGCAGCTGAGTCTAAGTCTTTTCAGAATTTTGTTTACAGTTTCAAATTAAACACAAGACAAGCATAAACATATAATCCCAGGGACAAGCCATTGTGGAAAGAGCACATCAAACATTAAAGCTTCAAATTCAAAAAATTAAAAGAAGGGGAGTTTAAGTATAGCTCTCCCCATCAAATCTTGCAACATGCTCTTTTTGTAATAAATATTTTAAATGCTGATTCAGCCGGATCTACTGCAATGCTTCGCCATTGGTGCCCAAGCAATTGAATGCAAAGCCATTAGTCAAATGGAAGGACCTCCTAACGGACAAACAATGTCCTGACCTTTCATCTTGTTTAAACCCTCAATGTAATGTTTTTTTCTCCTTTGTGATTCTCCAATTTGGGTTCCTATCTTATTGCCTCGTAATGTCTATGGCCCTTCGGTTACAACAACTGCAGGATTTAATGCGATCACGACAGTTGGTGGCCCCCTCTGCCTTTAGAAATATCAGCCAGCACGGGAGATTACTTGTTACTGACATCAAGATCATTGACTCAACAGGGCATACGGCCCAATAGGAATTGATACCATGTCTAAAAAGATTTTTTAACTCTAGCAACTCAGAAGCTATCCCCCCTGAAATTCCCTGAGTAGATGCATTAGAAACCATCCCATATTGGGACTAACTTAGGCGAAAGGTGGGGAATGCCCCCATACCCACTTGGGGACAAATAAAAACACTCTGATTCACCAGGCATCTTTGAAGGTAAATGAGACAGATTATGAAGGGATCTCCAAATATTGAAAAATGTTTATCTCAGGTGTTTGGAACAGTTCCTGCCATATTGGCCTGGACTTCCAGCTAAGTATTAATCAAATACAGACCCTCAACACTCTCGACTGGATTTTACCACCGCTGGAGCAGCTAATGACTTTTTTTCACACCTTCTCTAACTTTATTTCTGGAAAAAATATTCTGTCTAATATCCCTAGTTATGCTGTCATTGGTGCTCTAATCCTACTTCTCATAATCACTACTATAGGGCCAGACTGGGACTACAACACAGCTAAAGGAAGATGGGATCAGAGTCATTTTGTTAGATGTATTCTTGAAGGACCTAGGCATGTTCTAAGCCTTTAAACTATGGCAAATTGGCAGACATAGAACAGGAAGAGAAGGAAGCTCCTGGTAAATTCCTGGATAGATTGAGAGAAGGCCTTCACAGATTCACTGAGATTGATCCCGAAAGTGAAGAGGGAGAAGTGATCTTAAAGGATAGAGTTCTCACTCAGTCGGCTCCAGATATCTGCCGCAAGCTATTAAAATGGGCGTATGGACTAAATCAGTCTTTACATACTCTGTTACAACTGGCTCAGACAGTCTATTATGGTAGGGAATATTAGGAAAAGAAAGAAAGGCAAAAAAAGACAAAGGAAAAGGCAGAAGCCTTCACTTCTGGCTATGAAAAACGTTCTTAAACAGCCTGAGAAAAATGCCCAGAGGGGCCCAGGTGAAAAGGGATGGGCTTGCTATTACTGTGGAAAGGAGGGGCACCTCAAGCGGGATTGCCCTCGGGCATCTAAGCCGCCCCTGGCTCCATGTCTGGTCTGCAAAGGACCACACTGGAAGAGAGACTGCCCCCAGAGGCATAGGTCTCGGGGGTTGGACTCTCAAGACAATCAGGACTGAAGATGCCCGGGGGTCCCCACACAAGCTCCAGTCCTAATTACACCTGAGGAACCCCGGGTATTAATAGTTGTGGGGGGCCAATCCGTCGATTTCCTTTTGGATACTGGGGCAACTTTTTCTGTGTTTACTGAAGCCCCTGGCCCACTTTCTTCCCCATCCGCTTCTGTAATGGGACTGTCTGGACGAACCAGAAGGTATTATTTCAGTTATTCTTTATCTTGCAACTGGGATTCTGTGCTGTTTTCACACGAGTTTCTGATTGTGCCAGAATCTCCCTCACACCTTTTGGGAAGGGATATACTGAGCAAGGTCCATGCCTCTGTTTTCATGAATATGGAGTCCTCCCTTTCTCTCCCTTTAGTTGAAACACCCACCGGGAGAAATAATCAGTCTGTGAGAGTTAATAAGCCTTTCTCTTATCAAGAAATACAAAGAATCAAGGAGGATCTGGGAGACTATTTAGAGGACCCAGAAAAATATATTAGAGCTTTTAAGGGTGGTACTATGCTTTATGACCTCACTTGGAAGGATGTGATGTATATCTTGGGACAAACGCTGACTTCCGAGTCAAAGACTCGAGTTTTGGGAAAACGTCCTTGTATTGTCAGGATTCTTTGGCACAGTATTCGGAAGCTCGCGACTGAGCTGCATCTGGCTGTTTTAAGAAATAAAAAAGGGGGAGATGTTGGGGGCCAGAGTGAGGCACTCCGCCCATGGCAAAGGTCATGAGGAAGGAGTCTTGACATACGCAAAGGTGGAATCAAGCCTCAGGAGTCCCCCTGGAAATCCTCGAGCATCTACCCCCATAACCAGAGCCTGCATACTTTACTACTTTGTGCTCTCACCTACACCTCTGACTTTACGGGGGGCTGTCCCCCACCACCTCTTTCGGAGAAGAAGTTAACTTAGAGCTCCAGTTAAAAAAAACTCCTGGGTGTGACAAGAGTGTTTTAACCTACAAACTCCTCTGAAGGTTCTCTAGCCTGCCTGACAGGCTTGTCTGGCCACATGTGATTGCTCACAGCCTCCCAACTGTGAGAGGCACGAGATGCTTTAAACCTTCTAAAAACAGGTTCCTTAGAAAAGTTAGAAAACCATTAGTATAAGTATAATGGGCTGATTAGAAATTGTATTGGTGAAGGGTTTTTCATTTGTTGAGCCAATGTATGTTGCTAAGTCTCCATATCCCCTGCCCTTACACACATTAATGAATATATAGAAGAAATAAGTATTAACCTTTGGTATTAATCACGTTAGACCTTAGGCTAAGTAAATTCTTTCCTTAACTAAAACCCACTACACCCTCACCCTATAGGAATGTAACTTTATTTGGGTGGCGTCTGTTTTCAGAATAATCACCCCTGGAGAAATAAGTGTCCTGGTTGACTGACCACTGTCACAAGGAGAGGGTCATAAATTGTCAGCAGGCCCCCTGGCCAGAAGATGATGTAACACCCCTAAGTCCTCTGTATACATTTGTATGAAGCACCTGACTTTGATAAAAGTCAGGACTGCTGACCCCACATGGCTTTTGCATAACATCTCAGTGTATAAAAGTAGACCATGGAAAATAAAGAATTGGGATCAGTTCCTCGAAAGACTGGTCTCTCCATGTCTCTCTCTCTCTCAAATTCTGGCTGAGTCTCCATCTAGAGCGCGGAACCCACCATGCTTACTAATTATGCCTGGGCTTCTAAGATCCAACCGGGGAGGCCTCAGTGTCTCCTCTCCTTCGGGAGAACGGAAGGATGCCTGCAACCTATGTAAGTGGTGCAAACTTCTTGTCTTGAAGTTTTATTGGTCTCCCGTGTAAACCAAGCTACTCAGCCTCTTTTCTCCACTGAATTTTCCTACTGAGCTATCCTCATTCTATTACTCTTTACATCTCTAATTAATATCTAATTGAAGCTATTGTATCCTGATCCTTGCCGACGCCATCCCCACTTCGAACTCCCTGGATCAGCCAAGGCTGGACCCCGCACATATGATATATATATATATTGATATATATCAATATATATATATTGATATAGATAAAGCATATTGATATTAAGATATATATATGATATATATATATTGATATAGATAAAGCATTGATATATATACATAGATAGATAGATAAATATTGATAGCTAAACAGATTGATATGCTTTAATACAAAAACTTCCCCCATGTAATTTCCGTCATGGAATATTACCAATGGACATATCCCATGACCCTTTATTGGTTTCCTAGTGCTCATAGAGGAGAAGGCAATGGCACCCCCCTCCAGTACTCTTGCCTGGAGGGTCCCATGGATGGAGGAGCCTGGTAGGCTGCAGTCCATGGGGTAGCTGGGGGTCGGACATGACTGGGCGACTTCACTTTCACACATTGGAGAAAGGAATGGCAACCCACTCCAGTGTTCTTGCCTGGAGAATCCCAGGGGCGGGGGAGCCTGGTGGGCTGCCGTCTTTGGGGTCGCACAGAGTCGGACACAACTGAAGTGACTTAGCAGCAGCAGCAGCAACAGTGCTCATAGAAATATTTTAAAAGTAATACTAATGCACAGTTACACCAGTTACATCCCAGACACTGTGCTAAGCACTTTACACGTACTATGTCATGTAGGCCTTGTAGCAACACGATGAAATAAACACTATAATTATCCTCTATTTTACAGTAAGACTTAGGTGGTTAACCAACTTGCTGAAGGATACTACATCACAAGTGATAAGGCTTCCCAGGTGGTGCTAGTTGTATAGAATCTGCCTTCCACTGCAGGAGATGGAAGAGACATGGGTTAGATCCCTGAATTGGGAAGATCCCCTGGAGGAGGGCACTGCAACCCACTCCAGTATTCTTGCCTGGAGAATCCCATGGACAGAAGAGCCTGGTGGGCTACAGTTCATAGGGACACAAAGACTGAGACACAACTGAAGCGACTTAGCACTAAGGCCAGTATCAGAAACAAAAAGACTAAATTCCAGAGCCCATGCTTTTAACTACCTGTCCCACACAGTTAAATAATTTAAATATACAAAACATACTCTACACTGTATCTCTACCAGATAGACAATATGTAGATTCGAAGTGATCTTTAAAATTCCCATTCCCATCACTTGAAATCATTCATTCAGCTATCATTTATTTAATACTGTATTTGTATATCTGTTATAGGTCAGGCAGTGCTCCAAGAACTAGCTGTACAACGATGAACAAAACAGGCAAAATACAGTCACCATTCTAGTGGGAAATACAAATGATAAGCAAAACAATATATAATATGAAACTAAAGAAACCATAAATGGCATTTTGAAGAAAAATAAAGGGTGCTAGGAACTGCCATGCAAGTATTTTCCTCAACAGAGTGCACACACCACCAGAATGGCAGTGACCAGCCACACAGGCTACCATAGCCACCGCCCTGCTCTGAGGCCCATTCTGAGCTGCAGAGTCTGGCTGCCTAAGCCAGCCTCCTTCTGCCAGCCTCATGACACCCCATCCTCCCTCAGAACCCTCTTACTTCCATTTTCCTCCCCCTTCCCCACCTCAACCTTTGGGGAGATTCTTGAAAACTGTGCGTCATCTTTCATGACTCAGATCAAATCTCATTCTTCTGTGTGAAGTCTCCCCTGACTCACCCACTCTCACTTCCTCCTCTGCACTTAAAATTGTATGTACTACATTCGATTTGTTGGTTCACATCTCTTTCCTCTACTAGACCGTAAGTTTACTCATCTTGTTACATCTAGTACCCTAAATAATCCCCGTCTCTAAATAAGCCCTGTCTCTAAGCAGGTACTCAGTAAAAGTTGGAGAATGACAGGCTTAACATTGCAGTGTATGGCACAATAAAGAAAATAGCATAATTAGCAGAACAGGCTGACAAGGTAGATAGGAGTTCAATCATCAAAATCCTCATACGCTAGGCCAAGGAGTTAATGTTTGCATCCTAAAGGGAACAAACTACATGGACAGAAGAAAGGTTTAGATGTATGTATATCTAGGCCCTATTTCATATCCACCAGTCATATGTACAAACTTGAGATTATTTAACCACCAGGAGCCTTAAATTTCTTCATCTGTTAACAGAGATAATAGAACCTCCCTCACAGATCTGGTATCAGAATTAAAGACAATGTTTATAATGTATATAGCAAAGTGACTCACACACACACACACAAACAATAAATGGCACCTATCATTATTATAAATGATATAAGGACAGGAAGGACATTAACAAAATCTGTGTTCTAAACACATCACTCTGTGAAGGTATGAAAGACACATTGTCAGAGAGAAGAAACTAGTAGTTGGAAAGACCCAGAAGGCTATTTTTAAATTCTTCCAAGGAAAACAGTTAAATATCTCAATTAAAGAGGGAACAATTAGGATGGGAACCAGAGGAAAAATATGAAAGATACACAGAAAAATAATTGGTAAGACTTCATAACTAATCAGATATGGGAGACTATTATATAATGATGAAGACTAGTTAGAAAAATCGATAGGTTAAAGATAAGCTATGTCAAATAAATGACAGCTTCTGTAATTAAAAAAAAAAGAAGAAAGAAAAAGATACTTCTAAGAGCATCACAGTAAAAGCAGTAATGTGAGCAAGGTGAATGGTATGAGCCTGGAGTAAGGTGTGCAGATCTAACTAGAGATCAAAACATGAAAAGAGATATTAGAAAGCACGGGTTTATACCTTTTTGAGTTTAAAGAGGCAAAAAGACATACTAGTGAAATAGAAGTGTTCACTGAAGACATTTCCACTAATAAAAAACTGGGTAGAACTAATCAGTTTTGAAGTTCCAACTGATAAGTTCATGTCAAATGCTATTCGTTTGATTAAGTCTTGATGTCTCCAACTTGACTCCTCAAGCAAAAAATCTGGCCTAAATTTTTTTTAAATCCATGATATTTCTCTCTTTTTCTTTTGGTTCATATTCAAGACTACATTTTTTAGGCTTGGGTTTCATGTGGCTTGGGAAAAAAATAATAAATATTAATAAAAAGGAAAAAACTTAAATGAGTGAATTTCTCTTTGTTTGAATTCTATTAGTTCAAGTGATTGCCCACATTAGAAGTGAAAAAAAATATGTTAAGGAATTAAAGTTTTTGAAGAAAAAAAGATCAGATAGAATTTTTGAGGAAATATGTAAAGGAGTACAAACATATTTCATGATCATTGGTCAAAAACTGGGAATCCACTCAACGACTTACACTTATCTGTGCTCTAATAAAGTGAAAAAAACCTATGGAGTAAAGGATTGAAACTTAAATAATAATTTATGCCTAACAATTTAATTCCCTTGCTACCTACTTCAGGATTAACAGCTAGTGATTTTTCACTTGAAAATTTCAAAGAACAGGAATAATGATGTTAATAAATCAGTAAACAGCCTTATAGCTTATTAATAAACTATAGAAAATATATGTAATCTTGTACGACCTTGGACAAGTTATTTGTCCTCTCTGTGCCTCAGTTTCTTCATATGACTGTTGACCTTTAAAACTCCTTCCAACTCTAATATTCTATGAACCTGTCAAATCATAAATTATATACTATACACACTATTAAATGTTGAGTTCAGAGAAGCATTAATCTGGACTGAAAACCATGCTGTAACAGAAAGAGAGAGGTCATAGAGTAACAAAAACCATAGCCAAAGACTGAATATATGTCAAGACTATGCAAAGTACTCTACAGTCATTATCTGACTTTTTGAAATAACAGACTTTATTTTTAAAACAGTTTTAGATTTAGAGAAAGATGAGAAAAAAGTACAGCGAGTTCCATATATTTGCTCACTCCCTGACTTAATTTTCACATACAGACACATACTATGAAGTTACTGTTATTATGTCTATTCAGCTGATGAAGCTGCCACAGCAGGCAGACATGGTTAAGGCTGGATTTGTTTTCAAGTGCAATCCCCACCATTAGGCTGCACAGTCTTCCACAAACACCTGGTTTTAAATTACTGCTCTGCAACTTACTGCAAAACACATGATATGACCTCTCTGATCATCATATTCAGAAAATGTGAGGAAATTAAATAATGTGTATAAAGTATACTCATTAGTTAGTTCCTTTCTTTCTCTGAAGTAAACTGAGTCTCAGGAAGGAGATAATATTTAATCTGTGCTTTCAATTATCAAAAAAAAAAAAAAGCATATACCATTTTGATACAGAAAAGTTGTTCACAAAGACACAGAAAATTTTTCATTTTTCCTTTATATATCAGGGATAGTGAAGGGTTTTGAAAGAATGATTGACAAAAAAGAAATAATACAGAACTAAGAGGAGAAAGGACCACATTTCAATAAATCAATATCTGCATTTAAATAAACTAAAGAGAAGGAAAACCTCTTCATAATAGATAAGATAAGAGCTCCATAGAACAAAGCTCTTTAAAGAATACAGGAAAAGATTGGTCTGGGACTTCTTTACAAAAAAAAACACAAAACAAAACCATAAAACCTCTATTCCCAAGCAAAAGTATACTAAAAGTTACATAACAAACAATTCGGCAAACACATACTAAGTAATTACAAAATACAAAGCTCTCTGATAGTTGCTGAGGTAGACTAAATGAATGTTAGTTTATATGAATGTTACTTTATATGATAAAAAAAACTTTTCAAATGTGATTAAAGATAGTGAGATAGGAGATTATTCTGGATTATTCAGTGGGCCCAGTGTAATCACGATAGTCCTCATAAGAAGACTACAAGGCATGTCAGAGATGGTACCAGAATGATGGAAGCACAAACCAGGGGGATGCAGTTTAAAGATGAATTAAGAGGCCACAAGCCAAGGAACAGAGAAACGGATACTCACTTCAGAGCCTCTAGGAAGATCACCATCTGCGGACACCTTGACTTTAGCCCAGGAAAACTAATCTCAGACTTTTCAAACATCCAGAATTATAAGAAAATTAATTTTGTTGTGTTAAATCACTAAATTTGTGGTAATTTATTACAGCAGCAATAGAAAACTGTTATAGTTGCAAAACAAGAAACCACTATACATTAAGACTCTATTATGTACTAGGCACTATAATAGGTACTTTCTCAAGACCTGGTTTTTGCTTACTAAGAAACTACCATCTAATTGAAGCAACAAAAAGGTGTTCAGCTCATTATGTGATAAAAAGCTATAACTGAATAAAAGTCTTACAGAAACATAGAAATTTAGCCCTAAAGGATAGGAACAAGGCTTTAAGTTTATGGCTTGCTTTTATAGATCTCCTCATCACTTGGGAAATATTTCTAAGACACAAAACATCTTCCACTCTCTGTTGACATGAGAATTTTATAAGCCTCAAGCAATCTCAAAATTGAGAGTGAAAATCAGGAACTCATTTGGTTGAACCTTTTTGGTAGGAGATGGTTTCTAACTTTCAGATTGTTACAAAAATCTTTCTAAGTCATAGTGCCTGGGGGAAAAAACGTCTGCATATAATTGGTCTTAGATCAAAACTCATAAAAAAAAGTATTGTCAGATCAAGTGGTTTAAATTTAGGATACAAACAATATGATACAGGTGAATAGTGATGCTCTTGATACAATATAAAAGGTATTTATTTGCTGAAGAACATCTGGAAAAACAGAAAACTTGCAGGCACTGTGGGAAACAGCAAACTGAAAATACAAGCTAACAATAGCGGAGATGTGTGGAGAGTCCCAGACCAGTTCACTGTGTCTGAAACCTCTTCAGTGGGAGAAACAACAGTAATGACTCAAAGTTCTAAATTAGCAAGAAGTCTAGAAAGGAGGAGGACTTCCCTGGTGGTTCAGATGGGAAAGAATCTGCCTGCAATGCAAGAGACCTGGGTTCAATTCCTGGGTTGGGAAGATCCCCTGAAGAAGGAAATGGCACCCCACTCCACTATTCTTGCCTGAAGAATCCCACGGACAGAGGAGCCTGGTGGGCTGCAGTCCAGGGGGTTGCAAAGAGTCAGACATGACTGAGCAACTAACACTAGAGAGAAGGATCTTTCAGGCACAAGAAATCAGTGACCATAGATACTCTGCTTCCTCCTAACCCTGAACAATTATACTGAAGTTCTTTTGAATGAGCCAGGCCTAAAACTGACAACTTCTTGGCTGTAATTCAGTCTCATACATCTGATACTGTACAAAAGTTTTCTGCTTTAATTGCGGTGCTCCTGCAATTAGATATCATATCAGGGAGCAGATGTGCTTCCCAAGGATTAAGTCCATTCTGCAAATATATTTTTAAACACAAAAATAATAGCTCATGTAAATACATCAGCTTAATAGCAGATTTTCACACAACCTACTTGTAATCACTTATTCACTGTTTATCTACCACCCAGAACATATGCGTTTCATGAGGGTGGGGACCTCGTCCATCTGACTCCCCACTGAGTTTTCATAACCACACACAATGTCTGGCACACTGTATGGTTCCAAGCCATGCTTGTGCTCAGTCATGTCTGACTTTTTTGTGACCCTTTGGACTGTAACCCACCAGGCTCCTCTTTTCCATGGGATTTTTTAGGCAAGAATACTGGAGTGGGTTGCCATGCCTTCCTCCAGGGGATCTTCCCATCCTAGGGATCAAACCCACATCTCCTCTGTCTCCTGAATTGCAGTCAGATTCTTTACCACTGAGCCATCTGGGAAGCCCAGTATGCTTCTAGTGGAGTGTAAACTAGTACAACCGTCTTGTAAAACTGTTTGGAAACCACTTGTAAAGTTAAAGATACACCTACCCACTAACTAGAAAGTCTTAAGGGCTTCCATTACTTTGCCAACAAAAGTCCATCTAGTCAAAGGTATGTTTTTTTCTGTAGTCATGTATGGATGTGACAGCTGGACTATAAAGAAAGCTGAGCACTGAAGAATTGATGCTTTTGAACTGTGGTGTTGGAGAAGACTCTTGAGAGCCCCTTGGACTGCAAGGAGATCCAACCAGTCCATCCTAAAGGAAATCAGTCCTGAATATTCATTGGAAGGACTGATGCTGAAGCTGAAACTCCAATATTTTGGCCACCAGATGCAAAGAACTGACTCACTGGAATAGACCCTGATGCTGAGAAATATTGAAGGCAGGAGGAGACGGGGATGACAGAGGATGAGATGGTTGGATGGCATCACCGACTCAATGGACGTGAGTTTCAGTAAACTCCGGGAGTTGGTGATGGACAGGGAGTCCATGGGGTTCATGGGGTCCCAAAGAGTCAAACACGACTGAGCAACTGAACTGAACTGAACTGAAGGGCTTCCAGAGACGTGGGGCTTTCTTCGCTAAAATGAAGGTGATAGTTTCAAGCACACCAGGGTGGCTGGATACCCTGCTTATTAGTGAGCAATTCTCTTCCTTGAAGTATACTCAAGATAACGAAAGCATACATCCACAAAAAATTAACAAAAATGTGCACAGTGTATTTATAATAGCAAAAAAACTGGAAATGATCCAAATTTCCATCAACAGGAAAATGGATAAGCAATTCGTGGTATAGTCACATAATGAAACCCTATTATAAAATAAAAAGGAATAAAAATTGATATATGCACCAACATGTTAATCTTAAAAAATGATATACTGAGTTAAAGAAGCTAAATGAGTACACCTCTTTCAATCATCTGACTTGTGTTCAAAATCTTCCAGAAGTTTCCAGGTTTTTTCCAGTTAAAATAAAAACAGTGCTCTTTCAATGGTCTGTAAGACCTTATGATATCTCACTCAACTACCTATCTGATCTCATTTCCTCCCACACACTCCTCCATTCTCCAACCACAGTGGCCTTCCCTGTTGCCCAGTCAAGATAATCACATTCCTGCCATTTGTATTCGTTTTTTCCTATGTATGGTGACAAGAAAGAGGTCCAAAATAAAAATTTTAAATGAAAGTTCAAAATATAAATGTAATAATACTTATTGATTCTAATTTAGGCCTTTTTCACTAGAAAGTAAATCACTTTTTAAATGAGCAAATTAAAGCTGACAGGAGACAACCAAGAAATATATACATACATACATACATATATATATATATATATATATAACCTATTGTTTATTCTGTGGTTTTCCTAATTGACATTGTTAAATCAAAAAAAAAAAAAGCCAAGATTCTTAAATAAGGGCTTCACCAAAGATATACAAATGAACAGTAAACATATGAAAAGGTGCTAAACTTCATTTATCATTCAGTACAGTTCAGTTCAGTTGCCTCCGACTCTTTGCAACCCCATGAATCACAGCACGCCAGGCCTCCCTGTCCATCACCAACTCCTGGCGTTCACTCAAACTCATGTCCATCGAGTTGGTGATGCCATCTTAGGGACATGCAAAACAAAATGCAGTGAGATATAATCAGACCACACAAGGGTGTCTCAAATTTTCAAGATTGGCAATGCTGTCAAAGATGTGAAACAAAGGGAATTTCCATACATTGCTGAGAGTACTGCAAATTGGTATATTTTGTCATATAATCCAACACTTGAATTTATGCATAACTTATGAACCAGCAATTCTACTCCTAAAATCCCCATGAGTAATGCTGCAGCAGTAAATAATTCCCCAAAAACCAGCACTTTCATGGGGATGTAACCTATGCAGTCGCATAGGACTTTGAACCTAAATGGCTCCCTGTTTAGCATAACACACTGCTATAGCTATCTTGAAACTTTAATAAATGTTAATCAGTAGATTCCACATTTTCATTCTGCCCTGGTCCCTACAAATTATGCAGCTGGTCCTTTTTCCAGAGAAGGCAATGGCACCCCACTTTAGTACTCTTGCCTGGAAAATCCCATGGACAGAGGAGCCTGGTAGGCTGCAGTCCATGGGGTCACTAGGAGTCGGACACGACTGAGTGACTTCACTTTCACTTTTCACTTTCCTGCACTGGAGAAGGAAATGGCAACCCACTCCAGTGTTCTTGCCTGGAGAATCCCAGGGACGAGGGAGCCTGTTGGGCTGCCGTCTATGGGGTTGCACAGAGTTGGACACGACTGAAGCGACTTAGCAGCAGCAGCAGGTCCTTTTTCAAAGCACATAAATAACAAATGTATGTGCATGTGTCCACTAAGGGATATGTACAAGTATATTGTTAGCAACAAAACTAGAAACAATTCACATATTTTTTTTTTACAAGAAACTGAATAATTTGTGGGATATTCATACCACAAAATACTATGCAGTAATGAAACTATGTACAACAGAGGATGAGATGGCTGGATGGCATCACTGACTCGATGGACGTGAGTCTGAGTGAACTCCAGGAGTTGGTGATGGACAGGGAGGCCTGGCGTGCTGCGATTCATGGGGTCGCAAAGACTCGGACACAACTGAGCGACTGAACTGAACTGATAGCTATTAATATATAGATATAGATATAGATACACCTACACAAAGAATCACTCCCACCTCCACTCCCTGACACTTTATAAATATATATTATTAGCAAAAAATAAACCTGTGGTATTTGAAACTATGGAGGTCTGAGAAATTATTTATTGCTGAAACAGTACCCAGCCTAACATGACTAATGTACAAAGTCCATTACCATTATACTGACCATTACCATTATTAATCTACTTAAATCCACCCTGAAAATATCTACAGTTTCATCTTATTCACCTGCCACAAGTATAGAGTCCCACTGCATCTGGTATTAAAAGGGAAATGTTATTTTTCTAGAATGATTTTTATTTTAAAAAGTTCTCCTCAATTATAGCATTCTTTTTTTTTTTTAATTATAGCATTCTTGATTCTGGTAAATAAGTCTACTCATGCTCTTCATACCCCTTACAACACTAATGACTATGATCAATGCCCACAAGTCATCTTTCCATTTCTCTATTAAAATACCTTCACACATAAAACCCTCCATCCCTTGGATTATTTTGCCAACTTCCCTTTTCTCAAAGATTTTAGGTCTAGCCTCTCCAGGGGCATGTATACAGTTATGCCTTTTATACAAAATACAAAAGCTCCCAGACAGGGAGATAAGGACTTTGGACTTTGTCTACTACTCAAGTAATGCAAGGATCTCCCTGGACTGCAAGGATATCAACCAGTCAATCTTAAAGGAAATCAACCCTGAATATTCATTCGAAGGACTGATGCTGAAGCTCCAATACTTTGGCCACCTGATACAAAGAGCCTACTCAATGGAAAAGACCCTGATATTGGGAAAGACTGAAGGCAAAAGGAGAAGAGGTTGGCAGAGGATAAGACAGTTTAACAGCATCACCGACTCAATGGACATGGGTTTGAACAAACTCCAGAAGACAGAGGACAGGGAAGCCTGGCGTGCTGCAGTCCATAGGTTTGCAAAGAGCTGCACATGACTTAGTGATTAAACAAGTAATGCATCCTCACAAGACTGTGGCAGGAGGGCTGTGATCCATTTTCTTTACACAAAGTTACCAGCTTCTCTTAAAGTTAAGTACTATTATGGGAAGATTAACCCAGAGAGGGTTTTTTCCTAATGCACACATTTCAGCTAGCAGAGATCAAGTTTGTTTCTCTTTAAAAGCATTGTACATGCCAGGTATTAATACACCAAAGTTTGCTTTGGGTCTGCTTCATTTAAGCTACCATTCTCAAAGCACTTCCATTTTTAGCCTCAATAGTTCATGGCCAAGATTGCTTTCCTGAGTCTACTTACCTGAAGCTATGTGTTAGAGGCAAAGTTAGACTGCTTTGTCCTTCTGTGCATTACACAACTCTTACACACTACCATTTTTAAATCCAATCACTTGGATGTAGTTGTATTACAATTTCCTGAACTTGATCCCTTGTGTGGGAAAGGCTGGGGGACAACTCAGGACTTACTCATCTTCATGACTTCTTGCCCTCCCCTTACTTCCATCATACATAAAATTTTTTAAATTAGATTTAAAAAAATATGATAAAGTAAAAATAACTCTTTGAATAAGATGTTCTCATATTTTGCTCTTTAAAAGCATTTGTAAAAACTAGTATCATCATTTTAAAATGCTAAGTGTATACAATCATTTGTTATAAATATAAGTAATACCAATTATGACCCAAATTTTAAAACAAGAATTATAGAACAGTGATATTCCATTATAATTCCATTATCCTGGATTCCAAAATAAGCAGTATACTCAAGGCCTGCTGTCGGAGAGGCCCTTTCAAGTGTTGCAGCACGCGCATCATCACCAGGCTCTCAGTCCAGGACCACGGGACAAGTGCCAAAAAGAACTGAAAACAATAAAAAGTGCCAACCCTAATTTCTGCAACCCCAGTAAGCCAAGCCAGTATTTAACTCAATTTTTTTAAACTATCTGCTTTGCACAAGCACATCAGAGCATTCAAAAATGAATCATATCTGAAAAAATTAAGAGTCTCTCACCCAAAAGCTCACAATCCAATAGAGCAAATGAAAATAGACTATATGTTAATTTTTGGATATTCATTAATCTTCACAAAACCAACATGTGCTAGAGAATATTATACATTTTAAATATGAGGAAACTAAGTGCAAAAAGTTTATATGCATATAAGAATTCTTATTCATTCAAAAATATATGTTAAACCCATACTTTGAGTCAAGCACTTCTCTCCTTTTATCTTATTCTCTCTTTACTCTTCTACCCTCTTCCTGTTTCTCTTCCCTTCCTCCCTTTCATCCTTTTCCTTCTTCTTCAGACAATAAAGAAATAATGCCAGACTCAAAAGCAAAAAAAAAAAAAAAGTAGACTGATTGTTGTTACAGGAGAGGGGCTTTTAAAAAGCAATGAAAACACTTGAGAAGCCTAGAGACATAGGATCTAGTGGGAGGAGAAAACATGGTCTGAGACTGTATGTAACAGGAAGGAAAGAGGAAGTGTAAACCTGTGAAAGCATGGAAGTACAATAAAGTGAGCCTGTGACTGAATCAGGTTTCATGGAGGCAGAGGAGCAGGGTGAGACACACAGAGATAAAATTAGAAAGAAAGACTTATTCTGCACCTTGGATTTGATAAGTCACTATTAAACAATTTTTGAATGAATTACATTAAATCTCACAATAACCTTACTAGAAAGATGCTGATATGGTACCCATTTTATAGATAAATAAACTAAGGAAGAGAAATATTCACAAACTTTCCCAAGGTCACACAGGTAGAATTCTGAAAGACATGGGATAACAAACCCAAAGAATCTGACTGCAGAAGGTGGATATTTAACCACCACTGCTAGAGAGAGCCAATATAAAGAAAAAAAGTTATTTTAATATAATTTACATACAATAAAAGATTTTTCCATGTCTCAATCCCCAGCTTTTCTAGGTTCTCACTTACACGGTCCTCTACATTATATAGCATAAAAAAAGAAAAGGAAAAAAAAAGAAGAAAGTGCTCTTAAATATGAATTAAAAGCACAAGTTTAAAAGTAAACTAAGGTTTAGTATATCTTTTCATTATTATAATTCACTCAGAAATTCAAACATCCAGGAAAAAAGACTACAGAAAGTTTGTGGAAGCTAGCAGTTTCTTAGAAGATTTTTCCAAGACAATTTCCCTGATTTTGTAGAAATTCTCATTTAGAAATATTATGTATTCATTTACTTTTATATCCATTTCCTCCACCAATGAACAGAAACAATTCTAGGCTTCAAGTATATGAGTGTCACAGACAAATTAGCCACTGATGCCCATAAGAAATGGTCTACAGATAGCACAGATCATAATTTCCAGTAAAGGAGCATTTAGCGCTGTCTTACCTCATTCCCTTTCTGTTTTAACCTGGTCTATTAACACCATTTTTGAAAGAAAAGACTCTCCCAATTTAGAGAGCAAAAAGCTAAGTATTCTTTTTTTATTTTTTTTTAAACCAATAAGCCTACTGAAACAGGAGAGAACAGAGTAGGGCAGAATCTTTAAAAGAATGACACAGCCATGCTGCTGCTGCTGCTGCTGCTGCTAAGTCGCTTCAGTCATGTCCGACTCAGTGCGACCCCAGAGATGGCAGCCCACCAGGCTCCCCCGTCCCTGGGATTCTCCAGGCAAGAACACTGGAGTGGGTTGCCATTTCCTTCTCCAATGCATGAAAGTGTAAAGTGAAAGTAAAGTCGCTCAGTCGTATCCAACTCTTAGCGACCCCATGGACTGCAGCCTACTAGGCTCCTCTGTCCATGGGATTTTCCAGCCAAGAGTACTGGAGTGGGGTGCCATTGAGTTAACTAGACCCAAGATGGTGGAAGATTTCACTTCCAGTGGACTGTGAGACTCACTATACTCATTGTAATACGGTATGCTAAATGACACACACCCCCAGCACCATGACAGTTCTGAGGCTAATCATAAAAAGGCCAAAAAGTGGGTGGTGGCTATGTTCCTGGAAATCCCCACCCCTTCCCAGAAATAGTTGGAATAATCTTCCCATTCATTAGCCTATGAAATTATCCAGCCATAAACACTAACCACCCTATAAAAACTAACCACCCCATGCTTCAAGGCCTCCTGCCTTCTGAGATGGCCCATTCTCTGTGAAGTGTTTCTTGCAAGGCTGTTCTCAACTTTTGAGATGGACCACATTCTGTCTATAGAATGTGTATCTTTCTAAATAAATCCACTTCTTATCTATCATTTTGTCTCTCACTGAGTTCTTTCTTCAATGAGACATAAAAGAACCTGAGCTTGGGTTCAAGACCCAATCTGGGTTTAGTCTGGGTCTGAGTCCCATATGTGGGTTCAAGTCCCATCTGAATTGTACGGTTTCACGATTAAAGAGGACCCTTAATAGATATTTAACCCCAGTTATTAATTTCTCTCAGAAAGGATTACAAATAAATTATCCTGAAACTAAAGTCACAATTTTGATGCCCATACCTTTCCCCCAACTTTATCTTATGCTAAAAGTCCCACAAAACAAACAAACAAAAACAAAACAGGGGACTTTGTCGGTGGTCCAGTGGTTAAGAATCTGCTTTGCAGTGCAAAGATTATCAGTTCAATCCGTGGTCTGGAAAGAGCCCACATGTTGTTGTTGTTCAGTCTCTAAGTCGTGTCTGACTTTTTGTGACCCCATGGACTGCAGCATGCCAGGTTCCCTGTTCTTCACTATTTCCTGGAATTTGCTCAAATTCATGTCCTTTGAGTCAGGGTGATGCCATACATCCATCTCATTCTCTGTCGCCCCCTTCTCCTCCTGCCCTCAGTCTTTCCCAGGATCAGGGAAGATCCCACGTACCATGGAATTAAGCCCGAGCACCACACTACTGAGTCAGCACTCTATAGCCCACATGCTGCAACTACTACAGTCTGCACGCTTAGCACCTGTTCCACAACACAAGAAACCATCACAACGAGAAGCCTGCACACCACAATGAAGAGTAGCCCCCACTCGCCTCAAATAGAGAAAGCACCATGAGCAGCAACAAGGACCCACCACAGTCAAAATAAAGAAATAAAAATAAAAAAATAAATGCATCTTGTTATTTAGAATATACTTTTTTTACAACCAGGTTATCTTGAAATATATGAAAAGAAATTATGTAGCTCAAAGTCAGAAATGCCAAGCTAGATCTACTGTGATTTTAGTTTTAATTGGCTAGTGTGTGCTTTTGGTTCCACCTGCTTTTAAGTAGAGGACAGAAAGAGGGTGTGACTCATGGCGAGAAATGGTTAAGGGGAAGAGATCATAGACAGCTTTGTAGGCTATGCTAAGGAATTTGGAGTTTTTTGTCTGCTTTGCAGTGTGGTGCTGTGGAGTGTTTACCTAACTTTTGTGACCATAGGAAGAGAATCACTTCAGATGTCAACGAAAAATTAATCAGCTGATCTAAAAAAGAAAGGGAAAATTATATTCAAGTCAAATGTGAGGATTATAACCTGGGGAAAGCAACTCACAAAGCTCCAAGAACTGTTTCACTCATTAGAAGTCAAGGCACAGTTATATAAGGATTTTGAGACAGAAGGTTGTATATTAAATGATATATTATTGATAGTTCACACAATCCAGATCTAAGCATAATTAAACAGTGATGATGGCTCCAATCCTCTGTGAATACAGCATAGTAAAAACCACCTATTATACACTTTAAAAGGTTGAATCTTATGTATGTGAATTATATCCTAATAAGCTGTTAATCAAAACATAACCATTAAAAAGAGTTTGATATTCCTGTAGCATAGGGGTTTTAATTAAGAAGGCAAGAAAGACAAGTTGGGGTTATATTAAAGAAAGCATAAGTTGCTCAAATGTGCCATCTTAAGGAGTTCTGACCTTGTCTTACGAAAGGTAGAAAGCTAACAAATAATTGTATCAGATTCAGAAACTATGATTGAGACCACCACTAATCTGAATGGAAAGGATATAACTGTAACCAGGAAGGGTTAATTTTGACTCCATGCTGAATCTGTTTCTGGGACTTTAACCCTTGTTTTTGCCATTTCTGTTATTATAATCATACATAATGACCTGCCTCAGAGAACCCCGCCCCTTCTGCCTTACCCTTAAACTAAAGTGTTTTAGTTTAGCTCACAGGGAGATAATCTGACCCTGCCCACCTGTGAATGACTGTAAGGAAATGAAACTAACACATCCCCTATCTGAGGCTTGCCATTTTAGGAGATGCTTGCAAGAATTAAATGATCCCTTTACTGTATTCCTTCACTTCCTTCCATCTCTGATCCATTAAAGAACCGGGCATACAAGCCCTGACAAGATGGTTATTTTTGAGACAGTAGTTTGCCATCTTCTCCGTCAGCTGGCTTTCCAAATAAAGTTGTATTCCTTGCCTTAACACCTTGTCCCTTGGATTTATTGGCCTCTCATCCCAAGGACGGGGGAGCCTGATGGGCTGCCATCTATGGGGTCGCACAGAGTCAGACATGACTGAAGTGACTGAATTGACTTAGCAGTAGCATGCAGTGAGCAGAGTGAGCTTGGTAACATAATATCTATATACTTATAGCCTTAAATTACAGTGGATTACTTTTATTTACATATTGGATTATTTCCCTCATTTTTAATGACTTCACAGAACTTAGAACTAAAAAGGATATTAGAAATAATTTAGGCTAATTTCTGAAACTGAGCAGGAACCTGTGGGGCCCTCCTGGGTACAAAAGCCTTTCCATGTCTCCCACTTCTTGTTTGTAGGAAAAAGGCTTCAGCCTCTGAGACTTCCATGAGTCACAAAGAGCAGATTCAAACAGTTTCTAATCAGAGAAGTAAGGAAATGCAGAAACAAAGGAGAAGCAATCAAGAAACAATAGTGCAGCAATTAAAACAGGGTACTGGTTCCACCCCAAGGAATACACATAATGTCTGTCAGATCTTCTGCAGGAACAAAGGCCCCCACCCAGGTGGAGGACAATAACTTCACGCTGAACACAGGATTCCTGGAACACTGCCCCGTTAACACCACCAACCAATCAGGAAAAAAGTCACATACCCTGCAGCCCTCACCTCAAATTTTGCCTATAAAAACACTTCTCTGAAAACCATCAAAAGTTCAGGTATTTTGAGCATGAGCCACCTGTTCTCCTTGCTTGGACCTGCAATTAGCTTTTCTCTGCTCAAAAATCTGAGGTTTGTTTGACCTCACTGTGCATCAGCACATGAAACTGCATTCAACATTTCTTCATTTAACAGGTAAGGAAACTGGACCTAAAAAAGTAACATATTTCTCCATTGTCATACAGCTAATGGGTACCATTGTTTATAAATATCTAGTTAATATTCAATAAATATCTATTATTATAAGATACACTAATGGGCTTTGTGAAAACTGGGTCAGTAAATGACTTATAAAATGTCCCTCAGATCCCTTGAGATGGTTTATAAAACTTCTACTGATTTGACATTTGTGATGGAACAATTAGTAGATTAAGTGTAAAAAATACTCAGTTTTGAATCCACAGAAATTACTTCAAAGGATTAAAATTTTATCCACCACCTTCTAATCACAAAAAACTGATCATTTCGGCTAAATTCTGCATTATGAATTCAGTGCCCTTTTACTTCTATCCTTCCCATTCTTTTGTAATTACTCCATATCTCCTAATACTAGGCTCCTTATTGAATTGCTAATAAAATCTAGAAAATGCCCAAAGAATTCAATTCAGATGTAAATGGAATTATTTGGGTTGCTCTCTGTCTCTGCTTTTAAAAAATCATAATATGAAACAGTGTGCTGTTACTAAAAGTCCCACAGACTTCTCAGCTTGATAACTGAAGTAATTTAGAAAACTAAGAAAAAAATCTGTGACTGCTTTACAGCTAATTTATTTACAACAACTTCAGGATTGTGAAAACTCACCCACACATGTATACCTACAGAGAAAGAAAAATAAATTCTTTCTGAAACAGCAGCTACTTTTTAGTCCTGCTGGTGCTTTCTTCTCATTTCTTTTTCCTTACTTGCTCCTCATTTTAGGTTAACTTCAATAAGATGTCAGTTATAAATCTAAATTTACTTCTGAGTTCAACCTAACTAAGAATTACAGCAAAAGAAAAGTGGTACCTCCTCCATTACTAAGCCATCTTCTGGAGATGCATTATGTTGAAGAACCACCCGCCCCCCTCCCCCCCACCCCCGGTTGAAGAACAGACCTACACAAAATTGGGTATTCAAATTAAATTGTAAAAAATTTGGGATAAGACCTATGCATTTGACTAGTCAATGAACTATGCAAGATGCTTTGAAGTTACAACAGAACAAAATGAGGGATTTTAGTTTTTATGGAAAGGAAATTCATGAGTGAGGCTTCATCTTTTAAAGTAAATGCTCCTATCTTCAATAACAGCTTTTTTTTCTTTTGTAACTCTGCATAATATATGACAACATGGAGACTGGAAAAAATGCTGACCTGTCAGCTCTGGGTTTTAGAGTAGGACTTAAAGTTCTCAAAGGTCTCTTAGATCTTATATGCTATAATCCTATGATTCTTTACTCTTCCTTTTTGTGTCATAGCACAACCATTTGATATGACATTCTGCAGCCTAAAATGTCAAAGTAAATAATTTCAACATTGAATTAATGTTTCAAAAAGTCAGTTCCAGCCCAAAGGCATCTAAAAAGAAATGAAAATAGTCAAATATATCAGTCAGATAGATAAAAGATATATATGTACCTATGTGTTAGTATATATGTGGAGTTAAATGTCTGAAAGAATATCCATCAATATGTTACTATGTCTAAGTGATATTATTGTTAAGCTTAGCTACAGGTGATTTAATCTTCTTTATGTTTTTCTAGGTCTGAATATTTCACAAGAAAAATGTAAATTTTATAAATATGAAAAAAATAGCATTTCTATTCTAAACTACAAAGAAAAAGACTTAAAAAAGGTACAGAGTAAAACTGTCATCTTTGGTGGGCATGTTCGCCACCCACCAAGATGGAGCTTGTCCATGAGATAGAGATGGTCAATGAGGAAGTTAATTTTGAGACTGTCTCTTGGGAACTTGATAGTTTGGAGGTACTGGATAGGTTGGAGGTAGAGAGCAGAAACAACTGTATCCATTTTGACCTTCTAGGCTCTGTTGGGTTGTCTGGCATGCTACTAAATGCAGTAACACCAGAAGTCCCCGAGAGTCATGGATAGGGATTAAATGGATCAGCTAGATGACCCACAGAGGTGGAATTGGATCAAAGCTGAAACACCAGTGTGAAATTTTCCCTACCAAGAATAGCAACTGGCTGGTTTGGGTAAGGTAAATCCCTCCCTGCTATTCTGCATCATAAGAGGCCCACTCTGGATAACACCCAAGTTCAAAGTTGGTTCCTCTTTACTGTAAACACTGAAAATGCTTTCCCTTGAATCCTGCTGCTTGTCATATTCAAGGCCATATCCTCTGACTTGATGGGCATTAGAGTACTGAAAGTCAAATGTCTAAATAGAAGGATAAGTAAAATCACCTGTATGCTACAAAAAACTTCAGAAACAATGGTCTTAAAGTCATGAGAGAAAATATAAACAAAATTGCTACAAGCATATATCTTAAATCCTCACTAGCCTCTTGTTAGTTTCGAGATGAGATCCTAAATGCGTTATCAGTATGTCTGGAGGAGGTGAAGTATAACTGATATGTAGAAAGACTAGAGATCTCTTCAAGAAAATTAGAGATACCAAGGGAACATTTCATGCAAAGATGGGCACAATAAAAGACAGAAATGGTATGGACCTAACAGAAGCAGAAGATATTAAGAATACACAGAAGAATATACACAGAAGAACTATTCAAAAGAATACACAGAAGAACTATTCAAAAAAGATCTTAGCGACCCAGATAATCACGATGGTGTGATCATTCACCTAGAGCCAGACATCCTGGAATGTAAAAGCAAATGGGCCTTAGGACGCATCACTATGAACAAAGCTAGTGGAGGTGATAGAATTCCAGTTCAGCTCTTTAAAATCCTAAAAGATGATGCTGTGAAAGTGCTGCACTCAATATGCCAGCAAATTTGGAAAACACAGCAGTGGCCACCGGACTGGAAACGGTCAGTTTTCATTCCAATCCCAAAGAAGGGCAATGCCAAAGAATGCTCAAACTACCACACAATTGCACTCATCTCACACGCTAGCAAAGTAATGCTCAAAATTCTCCATGCCAGGCTTCAACAATACATGAATTGTGAACTTCCAGATTTCAAGCTGGATTTAGAAAAGGCAGAGGAACCAGAGATCAAATTGCCAACATCCATTGGATCATAGAAAAAGCAAGAGAGTTCCAGAAAAACATCTACTTCTGCTTTACTGACTACACCAAAGCCTTTGATTATTGTGGATCACAACAAACTGTGGAAAGTTCTGAAAGAGATGGGAATACCAGAGCTCCTGACCTGCCTCTTGAGAAACCTATATGCAAGTCAGGAAGCAACAGTTAGAACTGGACATGGAACAACAGATTGGTTCCAAATAGGAAAAGGAGTCCATCAAGGCTGTATATTGTCACCCTGCTTATTTAACTTAGATGCAGAGTACATCATGTAAAATGTCGGGCTGGAAGAAGCACAAGCTGGAATCAAAATTGCCGGGAGAAATATCAATAACCTCAGATATGCAGATGACACCACCCTTATGGCAGAAAGTGAAGAAGAACTAAAGAGCCTCTTGATGAAAGTGAAAGAGGAAACTGAAAAAGCTGGCTTAAAACTCAACATTCAGAAAACTAAGATCATGGCATCTGGTCCCATCACTTCATGGCAAATAGATGGGGAAACAATGGAAACAGTGACAGACTTAATTTTGGGGGGGCTCCAAAATCACTGCAGACAGTAACTTCAGCCATGAAATTAAAAGATGCTTGCTCCTTAAAAGAAAAGTTATGATCAACCTAGACAGCATATTAGAAAGCAGAGACATTACTTTGCCAACAAAGTTCCATCTAGTCAAAGCTATGGTTTTTCCAGTGGTCATGTATGGATGTGAGAGCTGGAGTATAAAGAAAACGGAGCACCGAAGAACTGATGCTTTTGAACTGTGGTGTTGGGGAAGACTCTTTAGAGTCCCTTGGATTCCAAGGAGATCCAACCAGTCCATCCTAAAGGAAATCAGTCCTAAATATTCATTGGAAGGACTAATGCTGAAGCTGAAACTCCAATTCTTTGGCCACCTGATGCGAAGAACTGACTCATCTGAAAAGACCCTGATGCTGGGAAAGACTGAAAGTGGGAGGAGAAGGGGATGACAGAGGATGAGATGGTTAGATGGCATCATCAACTCAGTGGACATGAGTTTGAGTAAACTCCAGGAGTTGGTGATGGACAGGGAGGCCTGGCGTGCTGCAGTCCATGGGGTCGCAGAGTTGGACACAACTGAATGACTGAACTGAACTGATGTTTTGAATAACTTTCCCAAATAATTCTGAAAAAATCAGTGCTCATTCCTATGGGACATTAGTGATGCAGTAAAATATTAATAAATGTAAATACCAGATATACTGTATATACTAAACAGTGTATACCTTAAAGACAAATTTGCTATAGGTATAGAAATATGAGAGAGTAATGAATAAACCATTATGTTACCCAAAAAGATGAATATACAATTATCAGTAAGAGCTAAGAGAAAAATCAAAGTTTAATGTAGTACAAATGTCTCCAAATATAAATTTTTTCATCACAATTAGTGCAGTATTTCTCAGATTTAAGTCTTTTAAATGAAAAGTAATTATAATTGACCTCCAATGTTTATTTAAATATTCATATTTAATTCAATCTAAGTACAAACAAAATTAGACAAAATGTTAGGCATATGGTTCCTTCATAAATACATTACACAAATCTATGAATTAAAAATACATATAGCTACAAAACATTACCATGCAAATTAGTAATAGTAATTTTATGACACATGATATTGTTTAACTGAAACTAATGTGTTGATGTTGCACATAACAGTAGGAAAAAATATAGCAAATTCAGATTTCCATTTAATTTCTAAATTTTTTTTTGTTTGTTTCAATACTACGGTATTCCTATGCAAGACCTGCAGTGTAACAATGTGCCAGATTGAGCAACTGCAGATATTATTCTGGGGGGAGGAGCCAAGATGGCGGAGGAGTAGGACGGGGAGAACACTTTCTCCTCCACAAATTCATCAAAAGAGCATTTAAACGTCGAGTAAATTCCACAAAACAACTTCTGAATGCCGGCAGAGGACATCAGGCACCCAGAAAAGCAACCCAATTCTTCGAAAGGAGAGAGAAGAAATACAGCTCCACCCACCAGAACACAGACACAAGCTTCCCTAACCAGGAAACCTTGACAAGCCACCTGTACAAACCCACACACAGTGAGGAAACGCCACAATAAAGAGAACTCCACAAACTGCCAGAATACAGAAAGGACACCCCAAACTCAGCAATTTAAACAAGATGAAGAGACAGAGGAATACTCAGCAGATAAAGGAACAGGATAAATGCCCACCAAACCAAACAAAAGAGGAAGAGATAGGGAATCTACCTGATAAAGAATTCCGAATAATGATAGTGAAATTGATCCAAAATCTTGAAACTAAAATGGAATCACAGATAAATAGCCTGGAGACAAGGATTGAGAAGATGCAAGAAAGGTTTAACAAGGACCTAGAAGAAATAAAAAAGAGTCAATATATAATGAATAATGCAATAAAGAAATTAAAAACACTCTGGAGGCAACAAATAGTAGATTAACAGAGGCAGAAGATAGGATTAGTGAATTAGAAGATAGAATGGTAGAAATAAATGAATCAGAGAGGATAAAAGAAAAATGAACTAAAAGAAATGAGGACAATCTCAGAGACCTCCAGGACAATATTAAACGCTACAACATTCGAATCATAGGGGTTCCAGAAGAAGAAGACAAAAAGAAAGACCATGAGAAAATACTTGAGGAGATAATAGTGGAAAACTTCCCTAAAATGGGGAAGGAAATAATTACCCAAGTCCAAGAAACCCAGAGAGTCCCAAACAGGATAAACCCAAGGAGAAACACCCCAAGACACATATTAATCAAATTAACAAAGATCAAACACAAAGAACAAATATTAAAAGCAGCAAGGGAAAAACAACAAATAACACACAAGGGAATTCCCATAAGGATAACAGCTGATCTTTCAATAGAAACTCTTCAAGCCAGGAGGGAATGGCAAGACATACTTAAAATGATGAAAGAAAATAACCTACAGCCCAGATTATTGTACCCAGCAAGGATCTCATTCAAGTATGAAGGAGAAATCAAAAGCTTTTCAGACAAGCAAAAGCTGAGAGAATTCTGCACCACCAAACCAGCTCTCCAACAAATACTAAAGGATATTCTCTAGACAGGAAACACAAAACGGTGTATAAACTCGAACCCAAAACAATAAAGTAAATGGCAACGGGATCATACTTATCAGTAATTACCTTAAACGTAAATGGGTTGAATGCCCCAACCAAAAAGACAAAGACTGGCTGAATGGATACAAAAACAAGACCCTACATATGTTGTCTACAAGAGACCCACCTCAAAACAGGGGACACATACAGACTGAAAGTGAAGGGCTGGAAAAAGATTTTCCATGCAAATAGGGACCAGAAGAAAGCAAGAGTAGCAATACTCATATCAGATAAAATAGACTTTAAAACAAAGGCTGTGAAAAGAGACAAAGAAGGTCACTACATAATGATCAAAGGATCAATCCAAGAAGAAGATATAACAATTATAAATATATATGCACCCAACACGGGAGCACCACAGTACGTAAGACAAATGCTAACAAGTATGAAAGGAGAAATTAACAATAACACAATAATAGTGGGAGACTTTAATACCCCACTTAACACCTATGGATAGATCAACTAAACAGAAAATTAACAAGGAAACACAAACTTTAAATGATACAATAGACCAGTTAGACCTAATTGATATCTATAGGACATTTCATCCCAAAACAATGAATTTCACCTTTTTCTCAAGCGCACATGGAACCTTCTCCAGGATAGATCACATCCTGGGCCATAAAGCTAGCCTTGGTAAATTCAAAAAAATAGAAATCATTCCAAGCATTTTTTCTGACCACAATGCAGTAAGATTAGATCTCAATTACAGGAGAAAAACTATTAAAAATTCCAACATATGGAGGCTGAACAACACGCTGCTGAATAACCAACAAATCACAGAAGAAATCAAAAAAGAAATCAAAATTTGCATAGAAACGAATGAAAATGAAAACACAACAACCCAAAACCTGTGGGACACGGTAAAAGCAGTCCTAAGGGGAAAGTTCATAGCAATACAGGCACACCTCAAGAAACAAGAAAAAAGTCAAATAAATAACCTAACTCTACACCTAAAGCAACTAGAAAAGGAAGAAATGAAGAACCCCAGGTTAGTAGAAGGAAAGAAATCTTAAAAATTAGAGCAGAAATAAATGCAAAAGAAACAAAAGAGACCATAGCAAAAATCAACAAAACCAAAAGCTGGTTCTTTGAAAGGATAAATAAAATTGACAAACCATTAGCCAGACTCATCAAGAAACAAAGGGAGAAAAATCAAATCAACAAAATTAGAAACGAAAATGGAGAGATCACAACAGACAACACAGAAATACAAAGGATCATAAGAGACTACTATCAACAATTATATGCCAATAAAATGGACAACGTGGAAGAAATGGACAAATTCTTAGAAAAGTACAACTTTCCAAAACTCGACCAGGAAAAAATAGAAAATCTTAACAGACCCATCACAAGCACGGAAATTGAAACTGTAATCAAAAATCTTCCAGCAAACAAAAGCCCGGTCCAGGCGGCTTCACAGCTGAATTCTACCAAAAATTTAGAGAAGAGCTAACACCTATCCTGCTCAAACTCTTCCAGAAAATTGCAGAGGAAAGTAAACTTCCAAACTCATTCTATGAGGCCACCATCACCCTAATACCAAAACCTCACAAAGATCCCACAAAAAAAAAAAAACTACAGGCCAATATCACTGTGAACATAGATGCAAAAATCCTTAACAAAATTCTAGCAATCAGAATCCAACAACACATTAAAAGATCATACACCATGACCAAGTGGGCTTTATCCCAGGGATGCAAGGATTCTTCAATATCCGCAAATCAATCAATGTAATACACCACATTAACAAATTGAAAAATAAAAACCATATGATTATCTCAGTAGATGCAGAGAAAGCCTTAAACAAAATTCAACATCCATTTATGATAAAAACTCTCCAGAAAGCAGGAATAGAAGGAACACACCTCAACATAATAAAAGCTATATATGACAAACCCACAGCAAACATTATCCTCAATGGTGAAAAATTGAAAGCATTTCCTCTAAAGTCAGGAACAAGACAAGTGTGCCCACTTTCACCATTACTATTCAACATAGTTTTGGAAGTTTTGGCCACAGCAATCAGAGCAGAAAAAGAAATAAAAGGAATCCAAATAGGAAAAGAAGAAGTAAAACTCTCACTATTTGCAGATGACATGATCCTCTACATAGAAAACCCTAAAGATTCCACTAGAAATAATCAATGACTATAGTAAAGTTGCAGGATATAAAATCAACACACAGAAATCCCTTGCATTCCTATACACTAATAATGAGAAAACTGAAAGAGAAATTAAGGAAACAATTCCATTCACCATTGCAACGGAAAGAATAAAATACTTAGGAATATATCTACCTAAAGAAACTAAAGACCTATATATAGAAAACTATAAAACACTGGTGAAAGAAATCAAAGAGGACACTAATAGATGGAGAAATATACCATGTTCATGGATTGGAAGAATCAATATAGTGAAAATGAGTATACTACCCAAAGCAATTTATAGATTGAACGCAATCCCTATCAAGCTACCAACAGTATTCTTCACAGAGCTAGAACAAATAATTTCACAATTTATATGGAAATACAAAAAACCTCGAATAGCCAAAGTGATCTTGAGAAAGAAGAATGGAACTGGAGGAATCAACCTACCTGACTTCGGCTCTACTACAAAACCACAGTTATCAAGACAGTATGGTACTGGCACAAAGACAGAAATATTGATCAATGGAATAAAATAGAAAGCCCAGAGATAAATCCACGCACATATGGACACCTTATCTTTGACAAAGGAGGCAAGAATATACAATGGATTAAAGACAATCTCTTTAACAAGTGGTGCTGGGAAATCTGGTCAACCACTTGTAACAGAATGAAACTAGAACACTTTCTAACACCATACACAAAAATAAACTCAAAATGGATTAAAGATCTAAACGTAAGACCAGAAACGATAAAACTCCTAGAGGAGAACATAGGCAAAACACTCTCCGACATACATCACAGCGGGATCCTCTATGACCCACCTCCCAGAATATTGGAAATAAAAGCAAAAATAAACAAATGGGACCTAATTAACCTTAAAAGCTTCTGCACATCAAAGGAAACTATTAGCAAGGTGAAAAGACAGCCTTCAGAATGGGAGAAAATAATAGCAAATGAAGCAACTGACAAACAACTAATCTCAAAAATATACAAGCAACTCCTACAGCTCAACTCCAGAAAAATAAACGACCCAATCAAAAAATGGGCCAAAGAACTAAATAGACATTTCTCCAAAGAAGACATACAGATGGCTAACAAACACATGAAAAGATGCTCAACATCACTCATTATCAGAGAAATGCAAATCAAAACCACTATGAGGTACCATTTCACACCAGTCAGAATGGCTGCCATCCAAAAGTCTACAAATAATAAATGCTGGAGAGGGTGTGGAGAAAAGGGAACCCTCTTCCACTGTTTGTGGGAATGCAAACTAGTACAGCCACTATGGAGAACAGTGGGGAGATTCCTTAAAAAACTGGAAATAGAACTGCCTTATGATCCAGCAATCCCACTGCTGGGCATACACACTGAGGAAACCAGAAGGGAAAGAGACACGTGTACCCCAATGTTCATCGCAGCACTGTTTATAATAGCCAGGACATGGAAGCAACCTAGATGTCCATCAGCAGATGAATGGATAAGAAAGCTGTGGTACATATACACAATGGAGTATTACTCAGCCATTAAAAAGAATACATTTGAATCAGTTCTAATGAGGTGGATGAAACTGGAGCCTATTATACAGAGTGAAGTAAGCCAGAAGGAAAAACATAAATACAGTATACCAATGCATATATATGGAATTTAGAAAGATGGTAACAATAACCGGTGTACGAGACAGCAAAAGAGACACTGATGTATAGAACAGGCTTATGGACTCTGTGGGAGAGGGAGAGGGTGGGAAGATTTGGGAGAATGGCATTGAAACATGTATAATATCATGTAAGAAACGAGTTGCCAGTCCAGGTTCGATGCACGATACTGGATGCTTGGGGCTAGTGCACTGGGACGACCCAGAGGGATGGTATGGGGAGAGAGGAGGGAGGAGGGTTCAGGATGGGGAACACATGTATACCTGTGGCGGATTCATTTTGATATTTGGCAAAACTAATACAATTATGTTAAGTTTAAAAATAAAATAAAATTAGAAAAAAAAAAGATATTATTCTACCTATAAACATATATGAAATGCTGCATAAAATATAGCTCCCAAATATTAAGGATGTATCAAAGTTAAAAAAAAATTTTTTAAAGGAGGAAATCCCCAACATACAAGAAACAGAGGGAACTCAATCATAGCAATAATTATAGATGGCATGACTTAAGTAGTCAAAGCAAATATCATACCCAGATAAATATAATCCAAAAGCTTGGGGTCACAATTGTAATGCCTACGCAGGGACTGAGGCAAGATCTTGAAATGAAATTTCCTTTACTAAAAAGTGAAAGTTTCCTATTCATGAAATTTTTTTTTTTAAGCCTAAAGCTTCCAGCCCAAGGAAGTGATGAGAATTTTACCACTGCTGAGTGCTGATTAGAAAGGGGAAGTCTCCCATGAGAAATCAAAAGTACAATCCTGCACATTAATGAGAAGCAAAAAAGTCCCAAACCAAGAAATTTTTAAAAACTGACCTTAGATCAGTAGGACTCCTAGAGCACCCAACAAAAGTAAAACTCATCTCTAGAGGTATTTCTACAATAAATGTAATTCTCATGGAAAAAGCAAGTGCTGATAAAAGGATATAAGTCATATGAGGACTTGATTCACCATAATGGAGAGTCAACAAATGAGTACAAACAAATGAAGACATAATGAAGAAGACAATTTTTACCCTTCCCCCTCAAAAAAATAAATAAAACTTAAAAAAATAAAACAATCTTAGATTTAAAAAAATATTCTTGGATATATTTTAAAAGATAAAAGAAGAAACAGAAACAAACTTTTAAAAGAAGACATCAGAATCTTATGATAAAGAATAAGTGATTTAAAAAAAAACTTCTAGAAATAAAATATCACCAACATTTTAAAATCTCAATGTATGGATTAATCAGATCAGATGCAGCTGAACAGAAAATTATTATATGGGAGGATGGATTTGAGAAAATTACTCAGAATACAACACAATAAAGAAACAGAAAACACAAACAAAAGGATGAGAGTCATGGAGAATAGAATGAAAAAGGCAATTATATGTCCATTTAAATTGGAGTTCCAAAAGAAAATAAGAAAGCAAATATTGAATAGATGATAGATAAGAATTTGCCATAATCGATGAAAAACAAGATCAGATTGAGGAAGCAAATGAATCCTATGCAAAAATTTTTTAAAGAAATCCTTTTTTTTTTTTTTCTGATACATCACTGGGATGCAATACTGAAGATAATTTAAGACCAAAAAAAAAAAAAAAATGCTAAGAGCAAACTCACAGAAAAGACACACTGAATGCAACAGAAAACAATTAGATAAAAAGTAACCTAATTATCGGAGAAGGCAATGGCAACCCACTCCAGGACTCTGGAAAATCCCATGGATGGAGGGGCCTGGTAGGCTGCAGTACATGGGGTCGCTGGGAGTCGGATACGACTGAGCGACTTCACTTTCACTTTTCACCTTCATGCATTGGAGAAGGAAATGGCAACCCACTCCGGTGTTCTTGCCTGGAGAGTCCCAGGGACGGGGGAGCCTGGTGGGCTGCCGTCTATGGGGTCGCACAGAGTCGGATACAACTGAAGCGACTTAGCAGCAGCAGCAGCAGCAACCTAATTATCATTTCATTAATTCACTAATATTTATTGAATGCCAGACACTGTTCTAGGCCCTGGGGATACAGCAGCGAACAAAACAATTCTTGCTTTCACGGAGCCTACATCCTGGTGACAGGAGACGAATAATATCTACAAGTAAAAATATAAAATCAATATAAACCCAGAATCTAAGCTACTTTTTCTGTCAGTCAGTGATTACTATTAAATACTTTTTACCCATATACTTTTCATGTGTCAGATACTCTTCTAAGTGTTGGGATATATCAAATAACACATTAAAACCCCAGCCTTCATGCAGAGGAGAAATTTTTAAAAAGTAATATCTCAGAGGATAAGTAATAACATAAAAATATGTAAAATGCATAATATATTACTATAATAAATGCTATTTTTTAAATTAAGACAAGTGAGGTAGGAAGTGGGAGACAGAGCTAAGGTTAGAGAAGGCTGCAAATTCAAACAGGTTAAAATTAAGCCTCAGGTGACTTTTTAGTAAGGACTCAGATTTCTAGCTAAACCAACATTCTATAATAAAATTAAAACATTTTCAGATTAAAAAATTGACATTGATAAGCTGTAAGATACTAAATGACGTGTGAAGGAAATGACATACAAAAAAGAAGTGGAATATAAAAGGCAGTATTAAGGAAAAATATTCCTTTCATGTGCACATTAAGCAGTCACAAAAATTATCCACATAAAAGATTATAATCATTTCTCTCAACAAACAGCAAACAACAAAAGTTAGTGTGCAGAACAAATATAAAGCAATAAAATTGAAGATCAAAGAGAAAAAGAAATTCAACTTTAAAATTACCTTAAAATTTTACCTTAAATTATATTATATAGAAATTATACAGTTCACTATTTAAATTTCTACTTCATTATAGATATATCAAATATCTACCAATTAACATGACATATGAATGAATATATGTGGGTTACAGATAAAGTGAATTTAACAGGGAAACTTATAGTTGCAACAAACATATTAGAGACGGAAAAACTCAGAAAACTATTAGCCAAGATTTCAACTCTAAGAATGTGAATCAAATTTGATAAAATAGAAAAAGCAAAGACGAATAGAGAGCAGATTAACAAAAGCAAAAATATATGTCTTTGAAAAGAATAATAACGTTGTCAAACTTCTGATCATATTGATCACAAAAAAAGATGAGAGAAAACAAAAATAAACAGTACTAGAAATAACAAATAGACTTCCTTATAAGTAGAGATTTAAGATCATAAGAGAACAGTATGAACTGCTTTAAGCCAATAAATTTGAAAACATGGACAAGGGGGACAATTTCCTGGAAAAACAGAATTTACTTTAACTAAAGAGAAAAGTACAACTTAAACAGACCTATAACCATTTTAGGATACTGAAGAAGTCACAAAACCAACCTACAAAGACACCATAGTAAATGGTTTCACAAACAAGTTTTATCACACCTTCAGGGAACTAAAAATTTCCTCTTTCTGTACAACATGCCCTAGAGAACAGAAAATAAAGCTTCCCTAATTCTTTATGAAGCCAATGAAAACTTGGCACAAAAACCGGACAAGAACAGTATGAGAAAATAAAATTATAGTCTAACTTCACACATAGACACCAAAATTCTAAATAAGACATTAGCAAGCCAACTCCAAGACTGTATGTTTAAATTACATCAGAGAATTCTTAAATTCTTAAGTATACCTTTTATACAGATCTATATCATTAGTAACTTCAAGTTGTTCTATATTAGATATTTATATTAACCTAACTAAAACATCCAGCAAGCAACTCTTGAAACTAATGATAATGAGTTGTCACATAATAATTTTGTAACAATTTGTTGTTCACTTAAAGGTAAGATTTGCACTGAGATGTTATTGAAATAGGAATTATGTGTATATCTAATGCAATATTCTGAAAATCAAATAAAAAGTCTCTTTACTGTGTATTTACTATTACATTTATACAGAATTTCATGATGTAAAAGCCAAGAAGATTTACTCCAGTTAAAATTAGATGGAAAACCTAGCTTCTCATGGCTTAGCATTCTCCCTATCACTCACCCACTGACTCCAGGATTCTAAAAAATTCAATTTTTGAAAACCACTGTAATGGATCAAAATTACTTTTAAACAAGATTATATTATGGTTTCTTCATAATTTATAACTTCCCAGGCATCTCATAATAGCATATTATATCAGTCTGAAATTGTTGTTCTTTACAAGTCAAATTGGTTTTTATTTTCCATGAAATCGTCTTAGTGTTTGCAAATTTAATTTTATAAACATGTCATCAGGCCTTTTGATCTTAAAGCACTTCTTCACACTAACAGTTTTACGTTACCTTTTGTATAATTAATGTTCTAACTAAGAATTGTTTCTCTAAAATTAAAAAGCCTAAGGGAATCTAGAGCACAGATGTGGTAGCAGATGTGATGACCTGGACAGCTGATGAGATTTAACAACTTAAATATTATAAGCCCACCCATGTGCGCTAAGTAATCAGAATGACGGCAAAATAACAGAAAAAGCCTCACAATATCACAGTACAGCCTTCATATTTTTCTATAAATGAGTTAACTTCGGGCAAAGCTTCCCTACAAAGTGCATTCTGTCTTACAGTTATCTCAGTAGAGAGATTTTAAAAATACATTTTATTAGATTATTAAATTCACTGAAAAGCAAAAACTAAACAGCAAATTGTATATAATAGAAGCTCAAAACTTGGCATAACTATTTTAAGTAGGTAAATATATAAAATGTTTTTTAAACACTGAAGCTACTAGATGTAAAGAAAACCAACTCCACCAAAAATCAAGGTTTCTCAAATCTCAAAATCTTAAACCTTTTCCAAAAAAACCTCCAGTGTGGTAATGGGGAGAAGTTTTTTTTATCAGCCTCAACAATATCAAAAGTAAAATGAAACAGAACACATTTAAGAAGGAAAAAAAAAAAAAGAATAAAATTATAGCCAGGGTACTATGAGTTGCCATACTACAGTGGCAAACCTAGACAGTGTTCTGAAAAACAGAGACATTACTCTGCCGATAAGGGTCTGTATAGTCAAGGCTGTGGTCTTCACAGTGATCACATATGGTTGTGAGAGCTGGACCATAAATAAGGCAGAACACCAAAGAATTGATGCCTTCGAACTCTGGTAATGGAGAAGACTCCTGAAAGTCCACTGGACAGCAAGGAGATCAAACCAGTCAATCTTAAGGGAAATCAACCCTGAATATTCACTGGAAGCACTGATGCTGAAGCTGAAGTTCCAGTATTTTGGTCATCTGATGCAAACAGACGACTCATTGGAAAAGTCCCTGATGCTGGGAAAGATTGAGGTCAGAAGGAGAAAAGGGCATCAGAGGATGAGATGGCTGGAAGGCATCGCTGATGGAATGAACATGAACTTGGGCAAACTCCAGGAGATAGTGAGGGACAAGGAGGCCTGGAGTGCCACAGTCCATGAGGTCACAAAGAGTTGGACACAACTTGGTGACTGAACAACAACTATGAGTTAGCAGGAATACAGCTGTGAGAGAAGCACTGTATAAGAAATGTCGGTCTATTCTCACATAGTGCATGACATCACAAGTTTATGTATTAGAAACTAAATCTAAAAAGTATACAAAGGCGTTACTATCTACCTGAAAGACAAACAAGTCAAGTGAATGTGTGTATATATATATATATATTCACACAATCAAATTGCTCTGAACTTCAAATAAATTATCCTTTGATTAAATATAAATAGGTTTGCTTTGCTCTTAAGTAGAATATTATCTTAATACTGGAATTCTAGAGTCTAAATTCTTATGACTAGGTCAAAAATAACAATCAGTTTTTCTAATTTGTTGACAAAGTTAATTGTTATTTAAATAATCATGTGGTTGTGATGTGTATTTCCTAGACACATCATAATCTGGAAATAGAAAAGCCTTTGAAATCTAAACTGAAAAATTAGTTGTCAAGGTCTAGAAAAGACCAGAGAATATTGTTTCATTCTTCCAAGAAATAAAATAGATGTCTATTTTACAAGGTGTCCAGGCAATTCAATGAGGAAAGAACAGTCTTTTCAACAAATGGAGTTGAGACTATCAGAAATTCATAAGGAAAAAGGAGAGGGGGAGGGAAGGTATTAGATCCTTACTTCACATGATACATAAATCTTAATTCAAAATGGATCACAGACCTGGGAATTCCCTGGTGGTCCACTAATTAGGACTTGGCATTCTCAATGCTAGGGGTCCAGGTTTAATTCCTGGTTAATGAACTAAGAACCCACAAGCCATACAGTGCAATCAAAAGCAAAAAAAACAAACAAAAACCAAAATGGATCACAGACCTAAAGGTAAAAGCTAAAAATAAAAGTTTAAAATGTCTAAAAGAAAGAAAACATTCAACATTTTAGGTTAGGAAAGAGTGTTTAGATATGATACCAAATACATGAGTCTTTAAAGAAAAACTCAATAAATTACACAATTAAAACCATAAACCACCTTTAATGCACACCGTTGTAAAAAAGAAAGACAAGTTAAAGACCACAGAAAATATCTGCAATTATTTCATCAGGAAAAAACTTGTACCCAAAATGGAAAATAACAACTAAAAATTAGTAATAAGAAGACAGACAATCTAATTTTAAAATAGGCAAAAGGGTTTTAACCTAAGATGGTAACATAGGAGGCTCCTCAGTTCACCTTCTCCAGTGGACACAATGAATCTACAACAACACACAGAATAATTCCCTTTAAAACATTCAAAAGCTAGCTGAGTGCTTACCACATATTGGGAAAATGAGGGGAAAAGTCACATTGATCAGGTCACCAGTATATCCCTGAAAGGAACTTGTGCACATATCTGGCATGTGGCTTTTACAGCTGTGGTCAAAGGACTTACCCTTTGATCACCTGACTCTCTGGTGGATAGTGAGGCTTCAATTTCAGGCTCAAAGAACTTATAACAAATAAACAAACACTTCTTAAATCAATTATTCTCCCATAGCTTGGTGCATAAAAAGCAAACAGAAACGTTCATTTTCCAGTCTTTTCTAAAAGAGGCCTTAAGCATACCTGAAAAACTGCTGAGGGTCAGATTTGTAATTTAGTATGTATCTAGGGACAGACTCAGAGAAGGCAATGGCAACCCACTCCAGTGTTCTTGCCTGGAAAATCCCATGCATGGAGGAGCCTGGTAGGCTGCCGTCTATGGTCACACAGAGTCGGACACGACTGAAGCGACTTAGCAGCAGCAGCAGGGACAGACTATGCTTCTCACCTGAGATCTGAGAAGCCAGCAGACAGCACTCTGCCTTCTACCTGTAGCCAGCTTCAAATCACCATTATCACTCTACAAAGAGCTTGTACACATCTGGCATGCTGGCTTTTACACTGCTGCAAGAGATACGCACTTTGATTTCCTGGCTCTGGTGAACAACAGGGACGGTGTTTGTGGGTCCCACAGGACTGTAGAAAATACAAAAGCAATTCTTAATCTACTATCCCCCTGGGCTCTGGACAATGGAGCAAACAGAAACTCCCATTTTCCAGTCTTTCCCTGCAAGAGACCGACTTGTACACATTGAAAACTGCTGTCAGAGGGTTCAGATTCTAATCAGCTTGCAGCTAGAAGCTGAGATCCCCACTTTTCGGACACTGGAAGTTCTCAACATACTCTCTTCTACTGAGAAACACTAAGAAAAACAAAAGCAACTTCAGTAATCACAAAGGTTTGAGACTCAACCAAGAGCTAAGAGCCAGGCTGAATGACAAGGTTCATCTTCTACATGAGAACACTCTATAAAAGACTGAGAGAGGTGGATGTTTCTCTAACACAGAGAAACTAATGCAGGAAGGCAAGGAAAATACAGAAACAGAAGGATATGTTCCACACAAAAGAACAAGATAAAAGTCCAGAAACAGACCTTTAAAAAAAAAAAAGAAGAAGATAAGTGATATACGTGATAAAGAGTCAAAATAATGTTCATAGAGATCTCACCGAACTCCAGGGAACAGTTCATGAACAAAGAATTCCAACAAAGAGATGTAAAATATAAAGAAAGTCCAAACAGAAATCACAGAGCTGAGGAATACAATAACTGTGCTGAAAAATTCAATACGGGGATTCAATAGTAGACTTGAAGACAGGGCAATGGAATTCACTCCATCAGAGAAGCAAAAAGGAAGAAGAACAAAAGAGAATGAATGCAGAGTTCCAAAAATAACAAGGAAAGATAAGAAAGCCTTCCTTAATGATCAATGCAAAGAAATAGACGAAAACAATAGAATGGGAAAGACTAGAGATCTCTGTAAGAAGATTAGAGCTACCAAGGGACCATTTCACGAAAAGATGGGCACAATAAAGGACAGAAATGGTATGGACCTAACAGAAGCAGAAGATATTAAGAGGTGACAAGAATACACAGAAGAAATATACAAAAAAAAAATCTTTATGACCCAGATAACCATGATGGTGTGACCACTAACCTAGAGCCAGGTATCCTGGAATGCGAAGTCAAGTGGGCCTTAGGAAGCATCACTACAAACAAAGCTAGCGGAGGTGATGGAATTCCAGTTGAGCTATTTCAAATCCTGAAAGATGATGCTGTAAAAGTACTGCACTCAATATGCCAGCAAATTTGGAAAACTCAACAGTGGCCACAGGACTGGAAAAGGTCAATTTTCATTCCAATCCCAAAGAAAGGCAATGCCAAAGAATGTTCAGACTACCACACAATTGCACGCACCTCACATGGTAGCGAGGTAATGCTCAAAATTCTCCAAGCCAGGCTTCAACAGTACATGAACCATGAATTTCCAGATGTTCAAGTTGGATTTAGAAAAGACAGAGGAACCAGAGATCAAATTGTCAACATCCGCTGGATCATCAAAAAAGCAAGAGATACCAGAAAAACATCTACTTCTGCTTTATTGACTATACCAAAGCCTTTGACTGTGTGGATCACAACAAACTGTGGAAAATTCTTCAAGAGATGGGAATACTAGAACACCTTACTGCCTCCTCAGAAATCTATATGCAGGTCAAAAAGCAATAGTTAGTACCAGACATGAACAACAGACTGGTTAACTAGGAAAGGAGTACATCAAGGCTGTATATTGTCACCCTGCTTATTTAACTCAGATGCAGAGTACATCATGTGAAATGTCGGGCTGGATGAAGCACAAGCTGGAATCAAGATTGGCAGGAGAAATATGAATAACCTCAGATATGCAGATGACACCCTCTCTTATGGCAGAAAGTAAAGAAGAACTAAAGAGCCTCCTGATGAAAGTGAAAGAGGAGGTTGAAAAGCTGGCTTAAAACTCAACATTCAAAAAATGAAGATAATAGCCAGGACATGGAAGCAACCTAGATGTCCATCAGCAGATGAATGGATAAGAAAGCTGTGGTACATATACACAATGGAGTATTACTCAGCCATTAAAAAGAATACATTTGAATCAGTTCTAATGAGGTGGATGAAACTGGAGCCTATTATACAGAGTGAAGTAAGCCAGAAGGAAAAACACCAATACAGTATACTAACGCATATATATGGAATTTAGAAAGATGGTAACGATAACCCTGTATATGAGACAGCAAAAGAGACACTGATGTATAGAACAGGCTTATGGACTCTGTGGGAGAGGGAGAGGGTGGGAAGATTTGGGAGAATGGCATTGAAACATGTGAAATGTCATGTATGAAACGAGATGCCAGTCCAGGTTCAATGCACGATGCTGGATGCTTGGGGCTGGTGCACTGGGACGACCCAGAGGGATGGTATGAGGAGGGAGGAGGGAGGAGGGTTCAGGATGGGGAACACATGTAAAAAAAAAAAAAAAAAAAAAAACATGTGCCCAGGCTTCTAGTAAAGGCAGTACTCCACACTTGAAAAATCATGTTTTGACAAGGCTTCCTGCCATATTTTCCTCAAAAAAAAAAAAAAATGAAGATCATGGCATCTGGTCCCATCACTTCATGGCAAATAGCTGGGGAAACAATGGCAACAATGACAGACTTTATTTCTGGGGGCTCCAAAATCACTGCAGATGGTGACTACAGCCATGAAATTAAAAGACGCTTGGCTCTTTGGGAGAAAAGTTATGACCAACCTAGACAGCATATTAAAAAGCAGAGACCTTTCTTTGCCAACAAAGGTCCATTTAGTCAAAGTTATGGTTTTTCCAGTAGTCATGTATGGATGTGAGAGTTGGACTATAAAGAAAGCTGAGTGACAAAGAAACGATGCTTTTGAACTGTGGTGTTGGAGAAGACTCTTGAGAGCCCCTTGGACTGCAAGGAAATCCAAACCAGTCCATCCTAAAGGAAATCAGTCTTGAATATTCACTGGGAGGACTGATGCTGAAACTCCAATACTTTGGCCACCTGATGGGAAGAACTGACTCATCAGAAAAGACCCTGATGCTGGGAAAGATTGAAGGCAGGAGGAGAAGAGGGTGATAGAGGATGAGACGGTTGGATGGCATCACTGACTCAGTGGACACGATTTTGAGTAAACTCCAGGAGTTGGTGATGGACAGGGAGGCCTAGAGTGCTACAGTCCATGGGGTCACAAAAAGTCAGACACAACTAAGCAACTGAACTGAACTGAGAGTAAAAAACAGGACTTTTGCACGTGTTTTAACTTGTTATCTGGAGAAGGCAATGGCACCCCACTCCAGTACTCTTGCCCGGAAAATCCCTTGGACGGAGGAGCCTGGTGGGCTGCAGTCTGTGGGGTCGCTGAGAGTCGGACACGACTGAGCGACTTCATTTTCATTTTTCACTTTCATGCATTGGAGAAGGAAATGGCAACCCACTCCAGTGTTCTTGCCTGGAGAATCCCAGGGACAGCGGAGCCTGGTAGGCTGCCATCTATGGGGTCGCACAGAGTCGGACATGACTGAAGCGACTTAGCAGCAGCAGCAGTAACTTGTTATCAGCTTAAAATAGAACTATTATAAGATATTTTATATAAGCTTCATGATAACCAAAAACCTATAATAGATACACAAAGGACAGAAAAATAAATCTAAGCACAGCACTACAGAAAATCATCAAGTCACAAAGGCAGAGATAAAGAGAAGAAGGGGACAAAAAAGGAATTCCCAACAGCTGGAAAACAAACCAAATGGCAACAGTTAGGACAAATGAGCCAAAAATACACAACGAGGAAAGGATAGTCTCTTCAGTAAATGTAAAACTGGACAGCCACATGTAAAAGAATGAAACTGGACTCCCGCCTTATACCATATACAAAAATTATTTCAAAATGACTAAAGACTAAAGTTTAAAATCTGGAACTATACAATTCCCAGGAGAAAAACAGGGGGGCTAAGCTCCTTGACATTAATCTTGGCAGTGATTTTTGGATCTGACACAACAACCTAAGGCAACAAAAACAAAAATAAACAGTTGAGACTACATCAAACTAAAAAGCTTCTCCACAGTGAAGGAGATAATCTATAGCATGAAAACGTAACCTACTGAAGGACAGGATTAATACCCAAAATATATAAGACACTCACACAACTCAATATAAAAAAACCAATCTGGTTTAAAAAATGGGCAGAGAACTGAATAGACATTTTGCAAAGGAAAACATACAGATGACCAGCAGGTTCACAAAAAGGTACTCTGCATCACTTATCATCAGGGAAATGCAAATCAAAACCACAATGAGATATCACCTCATAATAGAATGGCTATTATCAAAAAGACAAATAAGTTTTAGCAAGAATATGAAGAAAAGGGAAACTTTGACCAGTGGGCACTGTTGGTGGGCAGGTGAACTTGTATAGCCACTATGGAAAACAACACGGACGTTCCTCAAAAAATTAAAAATAGCATTATCATATAATCCAGCAATCCCATTTCTGGGTATATATTTGAAGGAAATAAAAACAGGATACCTGCAAGATAACTGCGCTCTCTTGTTCTTGTAGCATTATTCACAGCATTCAAGATAGATATGGAAACAACATAAGTGTTAATCCACAAATGGATTAATGAAGAAAGAAGATGTGTTGTGTGTATAATTATTCATCCATAAGAAAGAAGGAAATTCTGCTGTTTGTGACAACATGGATGAAACTTGAGGACATTATGCTAAGTGAAATAAACCAGACAGAGAAAGATAAAATACTACATGGCATCACTTATATACAGAATCTGTTTTTTTAAGTCAAATTCATAGACATGGAGAATAGAAAAGTGGTTGCCAGGTTTCTGAGGGAAAAGGAGGAAACAGAGAGAGATTGGTAAAAGGTTATGAATTTTCAACTATAAGATGATTAAGGTGCAAGCATCTAATGTATAACATAGTGACTATAGTTGATAACACTGAACTGTATATTTGAAATTTGCTAACAGAGCAGACAGCAAACACCCTGTTTTTGCCAGTCATAGAAAACACCCTCTTCCAAAAACACAAGAGACAACCCCACACATGGACATCATCAGATGATCAAAATCAAAAATCAGATTGATTATATTCTTCACAGCCAGAGATGGAGAAGCTCTATACAATCAGCAAAAAAACAAGACCGGGAGCTGACTGGGGCTCAGATCATGAATTCATTACTGCCAAATTCAGACTTAAATTGAAGAAAGTAGGGAAAACCACTAGACCATTCAGCATCTTTTTTCAGATGCTTTTTTCTCTCATCTCATGTTCCATTTTTGATTACTAAGTATTTTTAGAAATCTACTTTATCTTCACAATTGGCTTATTAGCTATATCTGTTTTATTATTTTAGTGGTTTCCCTAAGTTTTAAAATATACATTTTTATCACAGTCTATCTTCAAATATTATTGTGTCGCTTCCAATATAGTATAGAACTTACAATGGTTTACTTTCAATTCTTTCCTGTGGTCTTCCATAGTATTACTGTTATATATTACTTGATATACTACTATGACTTTTGTTCTGGATGATCAATTATCTTTAAAGAAATTTTGAAATAAGGGGTAATTTTTTTCCCATTCATTTAATATTTTGCTGTTTATTTGCACAGATCCAAATTTCAATTCTGTATTACTTGCCTTCCTCCCACAGAATTTTGTTTGACTTTTCTTACAGTGTAAGTCTGCTTACAATCAATTCTCCCAAAATTGGTTTTGTTTGTCTGAAATAAATCTTTATTTTGTTTTCATTCTTTAAGAATACTTCTATTGAATAAAGAATGCTGGTGTGACAGTTTTTTTTCTTTCATCAATTTTTAACATGTCATTGCATTGTCTTCTTCCTTACACAGTTTCTGACAAGACATCTGTGTTTTTGTTCCTCTGGCTACTTTCCAGGATTTTCTCTTTATTGCTGCTTTTTAGCAATTTATAATGTGCCTTATTGTGATTTTCCTTGTGTTTATTCTGTTAGGGTTCATTGAGTTTCTCGGCTTAGAAGTTTATGGTTTTCATCAAATTTGGAAAATAATAGTATCTGTTGAACACTGTTTTAAGACTTATCAATAATTCTTGTAAGAGCTTAGAATAACACCTTGCATATTCAAGGTACTCAACAGTGAAATTACTTTTAGATCTGTGCAAAACACACAGTGAGAAAAAGAAAAATAACGATAAAAATCTGCCCTCCAAGATGTTAAATCTGTATTTCTTCAAAAAGTCCCACCTTCTAAAAAATTTCCCACATTTTTACCAGGTAGAGATTGTTTTATTTTCTCTCCTTCTTTTGCCTCAATTTCCACATTTTCCTCCTTGCCCCCTATATATCATCCTTTCTTTAAATAACCAAGAAGTTATATCCCACTCAAGTCCCTTTCATAACTTCCTTCTGGGAAGCCCTCCACAATTTTCTCTGAGAGAAACAGGAGTGAATGAAAGAAACTGCACCCAAATGAATCAGTCCAATTAGGAATATACAAAATGCACATATGCACACACCTCAAACTTCTATGCTGCTGCTGCTAAGTCACTTCAGTCGTGTCCGACTCTGTGTGACCCCATAGACGGCAGCCCACCAGGATCCCCCCTCCCTGGGATTCTCCAGGCAAGAACAATGGAGTGGGTTGCCATTGCCTTCTCCAATGCATGGAAGTGAAAAGTGAAAGGGAAGTCGCTCAGTCTTGTCCGACTCTTTGCGACCCCATGGACAGCAGCCTACCAGGCTCCTCCGTCCATGGGATTTTCCAGGCAAGAGTACTGGAGTGGGGTGCCATTGCCTTCTCCATCAAATTTCTATAAACTTCTATAAGCTACCTCAATTCACTGCATGTGTTGTAAGTCACATTCATCCACAACCAATATTACAATTTTTGTCTGATTTCAGATAACCATCCTTCTACCACTTATTTCATAATGACTCACAAGCTGCCATCCTTACAAAATTCATTTCGACAAGCAAACTTCATGTCTTTTTCAAGGTAGAGTGTCGGTAGAAGTAAAAAAAATCCATTTTTTTCCCTTATCTCAACACTTTAAATATTTCTAGACTCCAATTGTGAGCAAGTTTTCCACATCAAGCAACTAACCAATTCTCTGTGAACACTAACCAGTGTCCTATAATTCAATTTGACACTATCTACTGGCAAGAATACACAGAAGAACTGTACAAAAAAGAGCTTCAAGACCCAGATAATCACAATGGTGTGATCACTCATCTAGAACCAGACATCCTGGAATGTGAAGTCAAGTGGGCCTTAGGAAGCATCACTACGAACAAAGCTAGTGGAGGTGATGGAATTCCAGTTGAGCTATTTCAAATCCTGAAAGATGATGCTGTGAAAGTGCTGCACTCAATATGCCAGCAAATTTGGAAGACTCAGTAGTGGCCACAGGACTGGAAAAAGTCAGTTTTCATTCCAATCCCAAAGAAAGGCAATGCCAAAGAATGCTCAAACTACCACACAATTGCACTCATCTCACACGCTAGTAAAGTAATGCTCAAAATTCTCCAAGCCAGGCTTCAGCAATACATGAACCGTGAAATTCCTGATGTTCAAGCTGGTTTTAGAAAAGGCAGAGGAACCAGAGATCAAATTACCAACATCCACTGGATCATAGAAAAAGCAAGAGAGTTTCAGAAAAACATCTATTTCTGCTTTATTGACTATGCCAAAGCCTTTGACTGTGTGGATCACAATAAACTGTGGAAAATTCTGAAAGAGATGGGAATACCAGACCACCTGACCTGCCTCTTGAGAAATCTGTATGCAGGTCAGGAAGCAACAGTTAGAACTGGACGTGGAACAACAGACTGGTTCCAAATAGGAAAAGGAGTATGTCAAGGCTGTATATTGTAACCCTGCTTACTTAACTTATATGTAAAGTACATCATGAGAAACGCTGGACTGGAAGAAGCACAAGCTGGAATCAAGATTGCCGGGAGAAATATCAATAACCTCAGATATGCAGATGACACCACCCTTATGGCAGAAAGTGAAGAGGAACTAAAGAGCCTCTTGATGAAAGTAAAAGTGGAGAGTGAAAAAGTTGGCTTAAAGCTCAACATTCAGAAAACGAAGATCATGGCATCCGGTCCCATCACTTCATGGGAAATAGATGGGGAAACAGTGGAAACAGTGTCAGACTTTATTTTTTGGGGCTCCAAAATCACTGCAGATGGTGACTGCAGCCATGAAATTAAAAGACGCTTACTCCTTGGAAGGAAAGTTATGACCAACCTAGATAGCATATTCAAAAGCAGAGACATTACTTTGCCAACAAAGGTCCATCTAGTCAAGGCTATGGTTTTTCCTGTGGTCATGTATGGATGTGAGAGTTGGACTGTGAAGAAGGCTGAGTGCCGAAGAATTGATGTTTTTGAACTGTGGTGTTGGAGAAGACTCTTGAGAGTCCCTTGGACTGCAAGGTGATCCAACCAGTCCATTCTGAAGGAGATCAGCCCTGGGATTTCTTTGGAAGGAATGATGCTAAAGCTGAAGTTCCAGTACTTTGGCCACCTCATGCGAAGAGTTGACTCATTGGAGAAGACTCTGATGCTGGGAGGGATTGGGGGCAGGAGGAGAAGGGGACGACAGAGGATGAGATGGCTGGATGGCATCACTGACTGGATGGATGTGAGTCTCAGTGAACTCTGGGAGTTGGTGATGGACAGGGAGGCCTGGCATGCTGCGATTCATGGGGTCGCAAAGAGTCGGACATGACTGAGCAACTGAACTGAACTGAATTGGAGTTAATGTCAGATCCCATAGATTAAAGGCTCAGTCCCACAATATTCACCAATCCAGGAGCTCTCCAGTGCCAGTGCTTTAGGGACTTCTATGGAGGCTTTGGAGCAAGATCAAACCATTCCATCCTACAGGAAATCAATCCTGAATATTCACTGGAGAGACTGATGCTTAAACTGAAGCTCCAATACTTTGGCCACCTTATGTGAAGTGTTGACTCATTGTAAAAGACCCTGATGCTGGGAAAGATTGAATGTAGGAGGAGAAGGGGATGACAGAGGATGAGATGGTTGGATGGCATCACCAACTCAATGGACATAAGCTTGAGCAAGCCCCAGGAGATGGTGAAGGACAGGGAAGCTGGTGTGCTACAGTCAATGGGGTCACAAAAGAGTCATACATGACTGAGTGACTGAACAACAACAATGGAGGCTTTATTACACAGGCATCTTTGATTAATCATTTCCCACTGGCATGTGCATGGTAAATTGCTCCAGTCAGGTCTGACTCTTTGTGACCCCATGGACTCCTCTGTCCATGGGATTCTCCAGGCAAGAATACTGGAGTGGGTTGCCATGTCCTCCTTCAGGGGATCTTCCTGACCCACGGATAGAACCTGCATCTCTTACATCTCCTGCATTGGCAGGCAGGTTCTTTATTACTAGCACCACCTGGTAACTGAACTCAATCTCCAGCCCTTCTCCCCTTTGCAGAGGTCATGGGGTAGGGCTGAAGGTCCCAGCCCTCTAGTCTGAAAACTGGTTCCTTTAGCAACCAGCCCCCATCCTGACGCTATCCAGGAGTCACTAGCCATTCATCATTTCATTAACAAACAAAAGGACACATTAGTTTGGAGATTCCAAGGCTTTTATAATCTGTATAATAAGGAAGGGGGGAAAGAGATCAAATGTTTATATTATCAAGTCACACGTATATTTACATATTTCATAACCAAGCAAGGGCTTTTAATCTTCATATAGTGACTCAGTAGTACTGTGCTTACAAAGTCGCTTAAGTCATGTCTGACTTATTGCGACGCTATGGACTGTAGCCTGCCAGGCTCCTCTGTCCATGAGATTCTCCAGGCAAGAATACTGGGTGCCATTACCTCCTCCAGGGGAAATTCCCGACCCAGGGATGGAACTTGCATCTCCTACGTTTCCTACATTGGCAGGGGGATTCTTTATCACTAGCACCACGATGGGGCTTCTCTGATGGCTCCATCAGAGTCATGGGTAAAGAATCCTCCTGCAAAGCAGGAGACACGGGGAGATATCTATGATCCCTGGGTTGGGAAGATTCCCTGGAGAAGGAAATGGCAACCCATTCCAGTATTCTTGCCTGGAAAATCCCATGGACAGAGGAGCCTGGTGGGCTACAGTCCATGGGGTCAAAAAGAGTCAGACACGACTAAGCACATATTAGCACTGTGTACTGGGATGGTCAAAAATAGCTTATGATGGCTACGGAAGAATGAAGAGTGTAAGGCACAGTGACGAGTATTAAAGAGCCAGTCTAGCTCTATGATGGCTAATAATCACTGGTGTAGGCAAACAGCCAGTATCCTCTGAACACTCTTTCTGTTGATCTTGACTGTGCTTCCTATTTCTTGGTTCCTACCTATTTTCTGAGTCTGAGCTCCAGCCTTCCTATAGTTCTTATAAGATATCTTATATCTTTACAATAAACCCCTTTTCTATGTAAGTTACATAGTGTTTGTTATTTTCAGTCAGGAACTCTAATTTCAAGAGTCATCTATTTCTATCTTAATTTCTGTCACATTAGAAATTATCTTGATAAATCAATTTCAGAAGGCTTAAAAGTTAAAACATATTCACATGGGTGTCTAGTAAGCACCTCAAATTTCACATCTCCGAAATCTGACTCCTGATATTCCACCCCACCCACCTAATATGCTGCTTTCCTAGACATCCTCACCTCTGAAAATGGGGATGTCATTTCTCCAGATGCTCAGGCAACAACAAAAAAAGATTCCTCCTTAATATTCCAATTTTTCTCATTCCTGACACCAATCTATTACCAAATCTCACTAGGGCTACCTTCAAAATCTAGAATCTAACCACTTCTCACCACTCTTCCTGCTGCCACACCCTCATCTAAACCACAGTCATCTCTACCTGGAATATTAAAATGAACTCTGATTTCATCTTTTCCATATTCTTCCTTGCATCCTGTCAGTTCTCAATGTGCAAAATTAATCATTTTAAGTATAAGTCAGATCGTATCATCTCAAAACTCTCCAACAGATTCATCACTCATTCACAGTAAAAGTCAAAGTCTTTATAATGACCAACAACCTCCTCCACAATCTGTCCTCTTACCATAACCAAGCTCATTTCCTATCACTGTCTCTCAATCAAGAGTGACTGAGTCCATCACACAGGATCCCATTATTCCTGGGATAACCTATGCATATTCCTACCCCAAAGCCCTATGCACCTGCTCTTTCCCCTGCAGATAGACATATGGCGACTCAATCCCTCAACCCCTTCAAGTCTTTACTCAAATGTCCTCCCAAACAAGACTTATTAACTACTGTATTTAATACTAACCCTTCTCCTCTTCCATAAACACACACATCAGTAACATAAGTCTACTGAGAACACGGTGTGTATGCATGCTCAGTTGCTCAGTCTCCAACTCTGTGACCCCATAGGCTGTAGCCCACTAGACTCATCTGTCCATGGAATTTTCCAGGCAAGAATACTGGCATGGGTTGCCGTTTACTTCTCCAGGCAATCTTCCCAACCAGGGATTAAACCCATGGTCTCCTTTGTCTCCTGGGTTAGCAGGTGGATTCTCTGCCACTGTGCCACCTAGGAAACCCCCCTCCTCCTCCATGGTACACTTCTATTACCTTTCCCTGACTATTTTTCTATATGTTATGTTTGTGTACTACTGATATTTTGACACTTAACTATAAGTTCTGTGAGATCACGAATGCCTGTCTTGTTCACTGATACCATTTAGGCATCTACATCAGTGTTTGACACATATAGGTGCTCCATATCTATTTGTTCATTTAACAAATACATTAATGAAAATCTTGGGAAAATACATCATAAAGAATAATAGTATCAGTAAATAATTTTTAACTGGTACTTTTACATTTCTCAAAACAGAAAAGGAAAACAGTATCTGAAAGGTCGTCTACCTTAAATACTAGAAACTAAGTCATATTATTAACAGAAATCCATGTTTTTATTCTGTTAAATTTTCACAGTGAAGAAAATATCATAAATTTCTTTCATATTATCAGCAGTAACCTCAAAAAAGAGCAAGACATGTAAACAAGTAAAATTTGCATGTTTTAATAGGTCTAGAGATTTTATTTTTTTTAATTTTATTTTATTTTTAAACTTTACAATATTGTATTAGTTTTGCCAAATATCGAAATGAATTCGCCACAGGTATACATGTGTTCCCCATCCTGAACCCCCCTCCCTCCTCCCTCCCCATACCATCCCTCTGGGTTGTCCCAGTGCACCAGCCCCAAGCATCCAGTATCATGCATTGAACCTGGACTGGCAACTCGTTTCATACATGATATTATACATGTTTCAATGCCATTCTCCCAAATCTTCCCACCCTCTGCCTCTCCAACAGAGTCCATAAGACTGTTCTATATATTAGTGTCTCTTTTGCTGTCTCGTACATAGGGTTATTGTTACCATCTTTCTAAATTCCATATATATGCGTTAGTATACTGTATTGGTGTTTTTCCTTCTGGCTTACTTCACTCTGTATAATAGGCTCCAGTTTCATCCACCTCATTAGAACTGATTCAAATGTATTCTTTTTAATGGCTGAGTAATACTCCATTGTATATATGTACCACTGCTTTCTTATCCATTCATCTGCTGATGGACATCTAGGTTGTTTCCATGTCCTGGCTATTATAAACAGTGCTGCGATGAACATTGGGGTACACATCTCTTTCCCTTCTGGTTTCCTCAGTGTGTATGCCCAGCAGTGGGATTGCTGGGTCATAAGGCAGTTCTATTTCCAGTTTTTTAAGGAATCTCCACACTGTTCTCCATAGTGGCTGTACTAGTTTGCATTCCCACCAACGGTGTAAGAGGGTTCCCTTTTCTCCACACCCTCTCCAGCATTTATTGCTTGTAGAGTTTTGGACCGCAGCCATTCTGACTAGCATGAAATGGTACCTCATAGTGGTTTTGATTTGCATTTCTCTGATAATGAGTGATGTTGAGCATCTTTTCATGTGTTTGTTAGCCATCTGTATGTCTTCTTTGGAGAAATGTCTATTTAGTTCTTTGGCCCATTTTTTGATTGGGTCATTTATTTTTCTGGAGTTGAGCTGTAGGAGTTGCTTGTATATTTTTGAGATCAGTTGTTTGCCAGTTGCTTCATTTGCTATTATTTTCTCCCATTCTGAAGGCTGCCTTTTCACCTTGCTAATAGTTTCCTTTGATGTGCAGAAGCTTTTAAGGTTAATTAGGTCCCATCTGTTTATTTTTGCTTTTATTTCCAATATTCTGGGAGGTGGGTCATAGAGGATCCTGCTGTGATGTATGTCGGAGAGTGTTTTGCCTATGTTCTCCTCTAGGAGTTTTATCGTTTCTGGTCTTACGTTTAGATCTTTAATCCATTTTGAGTTTATTTTTGTGTATGATGTTAGAAAGTGTTCTAGTTTCATTCTTTTACAAGTGGTTGACCAGTTTTCCCAGCATCACTTGTTAAAGAGATTATCTTTAATCCATTGTATATTCTTGCCTCCTTTGTCAAAGATAAGGTGTCCATATGTGCGTGGATTTATCTCTGGGCTTTCTATTTTGTTCCATTGATCTATATTTCTGTCTTTGTGCCAGTACCATACTGTCTTGATAACTGTGGCTTTGTAGTAGAGCCTGAAGTCAGGTAGGTTGATTCCTCCAGTTCCATTCTTCTTTCTCAAGATCACTTTGGCTATTCGAGGTTTTTTGTATTTCCATACAAATTGTGAAATTATTTGTTCTAGCTCTGTGAAGAATACTGTTGGTAGCTTGATAGGGATTGCAATGAATCTATAAATTGCTTTGGGTAGTATACTCATTTTCACTATATTGATTCTTCCAATCCATGAACACAGTATATTTCTCCATCTATTAGTGTCCTCTTTGATTTCTTTCACCAGTGTTTTATAGTTTTCTTTATATAGATCTTTAGTATCTTTAGGTAGATATATTCCTAAGTATTTTATTCTTTCCGTTGCAATGGTGAATGGAATTGTTTCCTTAATTTCTCTTTCAGTTTTCTCATTATTAGCGTATAGGAATGCACTGTGTGTGTTGATTTTATATCCTGCAACTTTACTATAGTCATTGATTAGTTCTAGTAATTTTCTGGTGGAGTCTTTAGGGTTTTCTATGTAGAGGATCATGTCATCTGCAAATAGTGAGAGTTTTACTTCTTCTTTTCCTATTTGGATTCCTTTTATTTCTTTTTCTGCTCTGATTGCTGTGGCCAAAACTTCCAAAACTATGTTGAATAGTAATGGTGAAAATGGGCACACTTGTCTTGTTCCTGACTTTAGAGGAAATGCTTTCAATTTTTCACCATTGAGGATAATGTTTGCTGTGGGTTTGTCATATATAGCTTTTATTATGTTGAGGTGTGTTCCTTCTATTCCTGCTTTCTGGAGAGTTTTTATCATAAATGGATGTTGAATTTTGTCAAAAGCTTTCTCTGCATCTACTGAGATAATCATATGGTTTTTATTTTTCAATTTGTTAATGTGGTGTATTACATTGATTGATTTGCGGATATTGAAGAATCCTTGCATCCCTGGGATAAAGCCCACTTGGTCATGGTGTATGATCTTTCTAATGTGTTGTTGGATTCTGATTGCTAGAATTTTGTTAAGGATTTTTGCATCTATGTTCGTCAGTGATATTGGCCTGTAGTTTTCTTTTTTTGTGGGATCTTTGTCAGGTTTTGGTATTAGGGTGATGGTGGCCTCATAGAATGAGTTTGGAAGTTTACCTTCCTCTGCAATTTTCTGGAAGAGTTTGAGCAGGATAGGTGTTAGCTCTTCTCTAAATTTTTGGCAGAATTCAGCTGTGAAGCTGTCTGGACCTGGGCTTTTGTTTGCTGAAAGATTTTTGATTACAGTTTCAATTTCCGTGCTTGTGATGGGTCTGTTAAGATTTTCTATTTCTTCCTGGTCCAGTTTTGGAAAGTTGTACTTTTCTAAGAATTTGTCCATTTCTTCCACGTTGTCCATTTTATTGGCATATAATTGTTGATAGTAGTCTCTTATGATCCTTTATTTCTGTGTTGTCTGTTGTGATCTCTCCATTTTCGTTTCTAATTTTATTGATTTGATTTTTCTCCCTTTGTTTCTTGATGAGTCTGGCTAATGGTTTGTCAATTTTATTTATCCTTTCAAAGAACCAGCTTTTGGCTTTGTTGATTTTTGCTATGGTCTCTTTTGTTTCTTTTGCATTTATTTCTGCTCTAATTTTTAAGATTTCTTTCCTTCTACTAACCCTGGGGTTCTTCATTTCTTCCTTTTCTAGTTGCTCTAGGTGTAGAGTTAGACTATTTATTTGACTTTTTTCTTGTTTCTTGAGGTGTGCCTGTATTGCTATGAACTTTCCCCTTAGGACTGCTTTTACAGTGTCCCACAGGTTTTGGGTTGTTGTGTTTTCATTTTCATTCGTTTCTATGCAAATTTTGATTTCTTTTTTGATTTCTTCTGTGATTTGTTGGTTATTCAGCAGCGTGTTGTTCAGCCTCCATATGTTGGAGTTTTTAATAGTTTTTCTCCTGTAATTGAGATCTAATCTTACTGCATTGTGGTCAGAAAAGATGCTTGGAATGATTTCTGTTTTCTTGAATTTACCCAGGCTAGATTTATGGCCCAGGATGTGATCTATCCTGGAGAAGGTTCCATGTGCACTTGAGAAAAAGGTGAAATTCATTGTTTTGGGATGCAATGTCCTATAGATATCAATTAGGTCTAACTGGTCTATTGTATCATTTGAAGTTTGTGTTTCCTCGTTAATTTTCTGTTTAGTTGATCAGGTCTAGAGATTTTAAATGATGCTGTTTTGATCACTGCACACCAGCAAACTCCAAGTGATTGCCTGACACCACAGTAGCATAATTAACCTAATGTACTTTTCTGACCTCTTAAATCACATTCTTTGATGCCCTGAGCTCTTGGCACAAAAAAACCCTGAAAACAAATGCAAAATCCCAACTGTATTAACTATAAAATATCGCAAATGCAAAAGGCTCTTTTAAATGAATATCTTTCTCCACACAGTACTTTTCACTTAAGAATCTAACGATTTTGACTTTAAACAAAAAGCAAAAATAAAGAAAAAGTTAATGCAGTTATCTTGCCAAAATTTGAAAGCTGACCATCAACAGTAAATTAGCTTTTCCTTCACGCACTACATTATACTCGCTTTTATTATACTCCATAAACTTGAGTAAGCATTGGGATCAGAGGAGTGAACGAGATAACCAAATCCCTGGCCTCAAAGAGATTACATTATAGTTGGGAGGCAAAGATCAGAAGTAAGTAGCACAAATAAATATATGTTGGTAAGTACAATAAAGAAAAATTCACTAAAGTAATTTTTAAAAAAAGCAATGGGAGGAGAGTGGCTATTTTAGAGCAGGGGTTTGGGAAAGGCCAATTGGACAGCACTTGAACAAGTGAGAAAGTGAGCAGACATTTGCAGGCAGAGGAAATAGCAAGTGCAAATGCCCTAAAGCAGAAAGCTTATTCAAGGAAAAGTTCAAGGCCAACATGATTGGAGGGGAGCAGGCAACACTGAGAATGTTAATAGAAGAGGTGAAAGAGGTAGACAGGACTCAAATTATATAAGGCCTTCCAGTCATGATAAGGAGTTTAAATTTTGCTTTGAGAGTGACAGAAAACCAATGGAGGGTGTTTAAGTAGTGAGATAAATGATCTTTTGTTTCAAAAGGTCACTGTGGATGCTATGCAGAGAACAGACTGGGCCGAGAACGAAAGCAAAGAGATGTCAGTCAGGAAACTACTGCCGTAGACTAAAGAGACTAAAGTGGCTAAGACCACAATGGGATACTGGAGATGGTAGGAATTGGTAGGATTCTAGACTTAATTTGAAAATTTGGCACAAAAACTTGTAGATGGACTATATTAGAATGTGAAAAAAAAGAGAAAAACCCATGATGACTCCTAGGTTTCTGGGAAAACAACGATGACATTTACTGAGATGGAGACGATGAGGAGAATGTAGTATATATGTATACATGTGTATAACTAAGTCACTTTGCTGTACAGCCAAAATTAACATTATGTTGTAAATCAACTCCAATAAAAAATAATTTAAAAATAAAAAACAAAGTTTGAACAATACAATCAGCCATAAAAATACTATTTATCTTCACAACAACCCTATGAGGTGGGTACTTCTGCTACCATCCTTATTTTAGAGACAGGGGAATTGAGGCACAGAGCAGTTATCAAATCTGCTCAGAGTCACACAAATAGTAAGTGGCAGAGGAGCCAGGATATGAATCCAGGTCATCTGGCTTAACCCTTACTCCAAAATGTTCCTTTTAAGAGGAGACATGTGTATGCTAATAAGAGTAAATGAATAGAAAGGTAAGTATTAATTGCAAAAAGAGGAGGAATAATTACAATAGCATATTCTTTGATTCTTGTCTAGATTTGAAAATCTAGACATAACATGGCATGAAGCTTCTCTGTTTGCCCTTCTAGGTCATCCTTCTTCCCCTATTAACCCCGCACTGTGTCCTGGGAAGCTGACCTTAACAGACTCTGTTACTCAGCTCCCTTGTCCTCTGGCTTTCTATTGGGGTCCACTAATAGTAACCAGCAGATGACTAGGGAAGGGAGGAAAAAGGGGTTGGGATGTTCATTTGTCCAGCTCTCTCCTTGCTGGGTGGTGGTTTGGCAATGGCTATCTTCTTCCTAAGGCCATAGCTCCTCTCAAGCATCCCTTCTAATAATTATAGTTCTATCTGTGTTATATTAATAGTTCACACGCTTTCCCTGTTCCTTCAAGATTCCCACTGTTCCTAGTCCCCACGTGCTTCCATTCCTGGTTGATTCCCTTAATTCCTCCCATCTCTTTGTAAACAAATTTGAAATTAAACTCTGTTTAAGAAGGCTTTCTGTTACCTTCCAGGACACTAATACTCTATCCAAGAAGAGGATTTAGTCTTAGATAAAAGGAGAGATAGTCTATCCACATTAATAAAAAGCTAAACACATAGATACAGATATAGGCAGATCAAATACTGAAAAGAGGAGGAAGCTCTCTGATTGTTTTTATTGTCTCAATAAAGTAAGAAGTAAGATCAGCAGCTAAAGTTTAAGAAGGTTCAGTGTACTACATTTGAAGAGGAAGAAGAGATATGAAATGTTCTCCCTGGGAACAAGAAAGTGAACTGTCCAAAGAACCACAGTAGGCTTTTTGGTCATAATTTAAAGTGGAACCAGCTAAAAAGGTTGTATGTATTTCTCCAGCTACAGTTAGTTGGAATGGAGCAGACATGGAATAGACAGAAGTAAGTTTAATGAGAGGTTGATTTTTGCCAGCAGATGGACAGACAACAAAGAAATTGAAGATGTATACAAAATGATTAATTACAGCAATGAATCATGTTATTTTAAGCTGGACCTGAAGACTTATGGTTGCTAACAGATCATGAAAATAAAACTGTGGAGTCATTGATTTAGTAGTGCTTATGGGATCAAAACTAAGATCATGGCATGTGGTCCCATCACTTCATGGCAAATAGATGGGGAAAAAGTGGAAACAATGGCTGACTTTATTTTTGTGGGCTCCAAAATCAGTGTAGATGGTGATTGCAGCCATGAAATTAAAAGACGCTTACTCCTTGGAAGGAATGTTATGACCATCCTGCTGCTCCTAAGTCACTTCAGTCGTATCTGACTCTGTGTGACCCCATACATGGCAGCCCACCAGGCTCTCCTGTCCCTGGGCTTCTCCAGGCAAGAACACTGGAGTGGGTTGCCATTTCCTTCTCCAATGCATGAAAGTGAAAAGTGAAAGGGAAGTCGCTCAGTCATGCCCAACTCTTTGCGACCCCATGGACTGCAGCCTACCAGGCTCCTCTGTCCATGGGATTTTCCAGGCAAGAGTACTGGAGTGGGGTGCCATCGCCTTCTCCATGACCAACCTGACAGCATATTAAAAAGCAGAGACATTACTTTGCCAACAAAGGTCCAGCTAGTCAAGGCTATGGTTTTTCCAGTGGTCATGTATGAATGTGAGAGTTGGACTATAAAGAAAGCTGAGTGCCAAAGAATTGATGCTTTTGAACTGTGGTGTTGGAGAAGAATCTTGAGAGTCCCTTGGACTGCAAGGAGATTCAACCAGTCCATTCTAAAGGAGATCAGTCCTGGGTGTTCATTGGAAGGACTGATGCTGAAGCTGAAATTCCAATACTTTGGCCACCTCATGCGAAGAGCTGACTCATTGGAAAAGACCCTGATGCTGGGAGGGATTGGGGGCAGGAGGAAAAGGGGACAGAGAATGAGATAGCTGGATGACATCACCGACTCGAGTTTGAGTGAACTCTGGGAGTTGGTGATGGACAGGGAGGCCTGGCGTGCTGCAGTTCATGGGGTCGCAAAGAGTTGGACATGACTAAGTGACTGAACTGAACTGAACTGACGGAATCAAAGAATGGTTTGTATGGGAGATACATAAATGAACTGTATCAATAAAAGGTGATTAGTGATGGTCACAGAATGTTTACAACCTGACATTTTTTAGAAAAATGTGGTTATTAATTATATTAAGATGTACAGAGTAAAATTTAACAATGGGTGGTTGAGATACAGTGAAGGAAGAGATTACTACTAGAGCAGAGATCAAGAATCTGATGCGAGGAACTGGACTATCCAAAAACAAAGGCAAAATAATGACAATCATTCAAATTTGAAAGTATGAAATTATTATGTAGAAAACTGCTGTCCATGTTCCTATATACATCATTCAATATGCAGTCATATTCCTCTTCATAATCATACATGTTTATAAAGAAAGTCATTGCATTAGTCCAGCTCTTCCAAGTTACAATTATAAACACTCAAACTCAGGAAATGGAAGTATCCTGTACCAAAGTTTGTTTAGTACCTGCAGAGAGCCCTACTAAATATATTAAATTTTCTATATCTCCAGGGCTTCCATTTCTAGAAAACATATAGTTAAGAAAATTAAATTTGTATAAGGAAGAAAGCAAGAAAAAAGTGAACATATATTCAGAAAAATTACTAACTGGAGTCCTGCACCTTAAATAAACAGGTTTTGCTGACGATATTAAGTACCCCAATTAATGAAATCTAAGTCACATTTGACTGAGTGACTGAAGTCACATTTATATATGTATATAATTACTGTCCTATTTTGATCAATTGAAGAGCTCTTAAACCCGTCTTCAAAAAACTCCTGCAGCAACTATTTCTAAAGAACAAGGTTTATTTTTGAATAGTTTATTTTCGAATGGTTTATTTTTAAAACCAAACATGTTTCTGAATGCATTATTTAATATTCAGTATAATTTGTTTCTGTCAATTTAAAAATGCTTTAAATTTTTAAGGGATTCATGATTAACTAGATTTGTAAGAACTGGCATGCCCACTTGAGTTTGGTGGTTCTAGGTACATTTGATGACTCAATATGCATGTATATGGTCCTGCAAAGAAAACTCTAATCTTACAGTTTTATGAAAATTTACTATTTTGACAGCAAACTGGAAACTGAATATAAGGTAAAACTTACAGTCTCTGAAACTAGGAACCAAGAAAATTTATGCTTTGTGGTATCTGTAGGTTATTACTGCAATGTTTGGAATTCCTAATATTGTCTAAGAAGTTCTGTAGTTTCTGAGCAAGAAATAAGGTGGAGAAGAAATGTTTTCTTAAGCAACTCTTAGGAAAGACTCATGTAAACAAAGGTAGACCAATGTTCCTCACTCTCCACCACTTCCATCTTTTGCCAGGGACCAGAGCTAACAGGATGAAGGCAAAGGCTTCCCTCTTTTTGCCTTTTTATACAAAGGCAGAAGGAGAAGAGGGTGACAGAGGATGAGATGGTTGGATGGCATCATCAGTTCAATGGACATTAACTTAGGCAAATTCTGGGAGATGGTGAGGGGCAGGGAGGCCTGGCATGCTGCAATCCATGGGGTCCCAAAGAGTTGGACACAACTTGGCAACTGAAAAACAACAACAAAAAGATTTCCCTATGAGATGTGCATGCATGCTAAGTCACTTCAGTTGAGTCTGACTCTGGGTGACCCTATGGACTGAAACCCACCAGGCTCCTCTATTCATGAGATTCTCCAGACAAGAGTACTGGAGTGGATTGCTATGCCCTCCTCAGGGGATCTTCCTAACACAGGGACTGAACCCTCATCTCTTATGTCCCTTGCATTGGCAGACAGGTTCTTTTACCACTAATGCCTCCTGGGAAGCCCCTTTCCCTATGAGATACTTGTGATTTTTTTTTCCATTGTTCCTACTTGTGGTTAATATTTTTCAACATTCAATACCAAACTGGAAAGTAGTATGAAGTAAGAACCAACACTGAGATCTATGGGTCAGTATTGCAGGATCACACGTGCAAATTCTACCACACGATGGTATAAGTGGCATGGCGGCAAACAAAATATATAGCTCTTCACTGTGTCTATGTTTTATTCAACTGCTTCAGAAGCCTTCAGTCACCAGCTAAATGGGAAAAGTGGCCACTCAATCCAGTTTAAAGTGTAGTCTGGCTCAATAATTTAAAGTCTCATATAAAACTGTTCATTCATATAGCCTACCCTCCTCCTGCTTCTCCTAAAATAATGCCTAGAAGTGAAAGTGGAGAGTGAAAAAGTTGGCTTAAAGCTCAACATTCAGAAAACGAAGATCATGGCATCCGGTCCCATCACTTCATGGGAAATAGATGGGGAAACAGTGGAAACAGTGTCAGACTTTATTTTTTGGGGCTCCAAAATCACTGCAGATGGTGACTGCAGCCATGAAATTAAAAGACGCTTACTCCTTGGAAGGAAAGTTATGACCAACCTAGACAGCATATTAAAAAGCAGAGACATTACTTTGCCAACAAAGGTTCATCTAGTCAAGGCTATGGTTTTTCCTGTGGTCATGTATGGATGTGAGAGTTGGACTGTGAAGAAAGCTGAGCGCCAAAGAATTGATGCTTTTGAACTGTGGTATTGGAGAAGACTCTTGAGAGTCCCTTGGACTGCAAGGAGATCCAACCAGTCAACCCTAAAGGAAATCAGTCCTGGGTGTTCATTGGAAAGACTGATGCTAAAGCTGAAACTCCAGTACTTTGGCCACCTCATGTGAAGGGTTGACTCATTGGAAAAGACTCTGATGCTGGGAGGGATTGGGGGCAGGAGGAGAAGGGGACGACAGAGGATGAGATGGCTGGATGGCATCACTGACTGGATGGATGTGAGTCTCAGTGAACTCTGGGAGTTGGTGATGGACAGGGAGGCCTGGCATGCTGCAATTCATGGGGTCGCAAAGAGTCGGACATGACTGAGCGACTGATCTGATCTGATCTGATCTGATATAAGCATAGACAGTTCTGGGGGGAGACAGCCGTTTTCTCTGCCGTCATAGTCGTGGGGTAGAAACAGGCTGGGTTCACTGGATCAACACACTGTCATTCAGCTCCTCTGGTCCTTGAGCAATGTCCCTGTCCATTTGCTCATTGGGCATACTCCCAGCCTCTGATGCAGAAGTCTGCTTGCTGGTAACTGGGACCCATTCTTTTGGCTTAGGCAAAGTTCCAGGTGCTCTGCCTGGCTGACAACACCTGCCCTGGGCTCTACAGGCACTACGCTCCTTCCTGAACTCATGTTATAATTCCCAGTCATAGAGACACCAGCTGGACCTTCCCTGTGATGCTCACTTAGTGCTAGCAACTGCCTACATAAAGAAACAAAAACAAAAAAAAACTACTTATTGAAGATTTTCTCTCCTTTCAAATGAGTCTAACTTAAACAGGAATCTAACAGAGACCTAGGCATGCAGCCAACATTCATTCATTCAACAAATATTTATTTCATGGCTATTATGTTCTAGGCACCAAGCTAATATAAAAGATACAGCAATGATTATGACAAGCAGGATGGCTGCTCCTACAGAATTTACATTCTAGTGGAGAAAGCCACACAAAAAATACATAATAAAATTTCTCATAGTGATACATACAGTGACAAAAATAAGACAGGTAATGTGATAGATGTGACTTGGGGGTGGGACAGAGGTGAGAAGTGAAATTAAAAGGCATTTTCAAAGCACTGCGACCTAAACGATGAGATAAGCGAAGTTAGGCAAAGATCTAGATAGAAAGTGCTCCAAGCAAAAGGGAAGCATGTAAAGTGCTTTGGGGCAGCATTTGGAAGCAGAGAGAAGGCCATTTTGGCTGGAATATAGAGTAGGGAAGAGTGCTAAGAGATGAGAGGTAGGTAGAGGTGATAGGGAGCCTTATAGGTGAGAAGTTCAAATTTCATTCCAAGGATAACAGAAGACTACTGGAAGGTTTCCTTTAACAGATACTATCTAAACATTTTTAAACAAACACAATCCACAATAATATGAATTATATTAGTTGATGTAATTCCTTATTTTACTATTTGATCCAAATAACTATTTCAAAGTATTTATCACAGCTGTACTTATTTAATTGTCTGATTCCCTCAGTAGACCCTGAGTTTCATGACAATAGGGTCTACATCTCTCTTCTTACTGACTCCCCAGAGCCTGAGTGTCTCTTAAATAGGACATGTTCAAGATAGATTCTGTCAAATGAATAAATTTAATGATGAACTAGTCCATGGCAGACACTGCTACACACTGAATTAGAACCAGTTCCTGTATGCAAGAAGCTCATAGTCTATTGAGGGAGGCCAACATGTAATCAATTAATAATAATACAACAGAGTAACTGCTACACCAGAAATACTAACAAATACTATAGGGACGTAAGAGAGAAAATAACTAATTTTGCTTAGTGTCAGGGAAAACATTAAGGAAGTTTTTAACTAAGAACAAATATTCATTTTCTTGGGATAAATATTTATACTAAGAAAGAATTCTATATCATGTTCTATTAATCTTATTAGTTCCACAATTCAAGAGAACATATACTCTATTGACAAAATTATTTAATATACTACTACCATGATATTTCTAAACATCTTGAAAAGGCTTATTTCTAAAACAACCTTTTAGAATCTTCTCTGTATTTTTGTTATTATGCATACCAACTCCCTATATATGAAAGTTAAATTCAAAGCTAAAATATTTATAATATTACTAGCTCTGGGAAAATCTAGATAGGGTAGCCTATTGTGTTCTGCTTTTTCACCAGATTCCATATATCAGTGATAGTGATCACCACCAAATTTTCATTTATTATGTACCTTATCAGAAATTACCAGATGCTTTCAAGCTCCCAACAAACTTTTGGGGTTTCATTACCATACTGTGTATAGAAGTCAAATATGCTATCAAAAGAAATTAATTTGGGGCTATTTCTATTACAGCACAAATAAAAACATTCTTCATTTGAAAACAATCAGCCTTATCAGCATCCATAGTACATAAATTTAGTTAAATGGTGCCATCTGGTGACATAAATCCTGCAACAAATATAAAAGGTCCAGAGACAAACTTCTTGGATTTGGCATCCAACTGAAAGTGTCAAAATTAACTTAAGAAATATTTGATCCTGCTTGACATAAAGCACACAACTAATCACACTCAGTATATAGCAGTTTAACAAAGGGAATTATAAGAACTGTTTGGGCCCCATTTTCTGCTTACCACTCTTGTTTCTCAAGTGTATCTTCAAATTTAAACAAGTCTCCAGAAAAGATTTAAGTCTAATACGATCCTTTGGCCAGCTCTGAGAGAACATTTTTAAAGTATAAATATCAAGAATATCTTGAACGTTGTTTAAGTCACATCTATTTCCTCACTCTCCTTCTGATTTCTATGAATCTGTTTGTTATCACCTCAAATGCCACTTCCCTAAGATAGCTCACCCTGATTCCACTGCTAAAGTTAAGCTTCTCACCCACAACATTCTCTACTTCACCACTGTAGCATTTTTGCAATGGTAAATATAAACTATTCATGCAATTTAATTTAATGCTTTTCTCTACAGTTTTATATCTGGCACAGTGTTCAGTGTTTGAATGAACAAATGGATACATGGATAATTAGATAAATGGATGAGGAAAAAATGTCCTTTTCTATCCTCTTCTTACCCAAATCCTGTCATTGACAAGATCCAGCTCAAGTTTACATCTTGTAAAAACAAATCTTCCCCAGTAACACCAATCTACAATGAATCCATGCTTCTTTGGACTCCTACAGCACTTTGGTCTAAGCTCCAGAGTTTAAGCCTCGGTTATATTCTACGTAATACTTGTTAGTATATATGTGAATATTACCTTCCTAACTGATCCTAACATCCTCAAGGGTAGGAATTTGGTTTTTAATAATATCCACCTGCACATGTCCATGTAAGGAGGTAAATACCTCATAAATAACTTATTAATTATTATTACTAAATTGTAATAACTGAAATACCTGCATTCTTTCTACTGAAATGGGTATTGTAAACAAATTAACAAGAACAGAGTAGATCTCAATATTTAAGAACCTAACATTCACCTTCCTTGCAGTCCAAGGAACTCTCAACAGTCTTCTCCAACACCACAGTTCAAAGCATCAATTCTTCAGTGCTCAGCTTTCTTTATAGTCCAACTCTCACATCCATACATGACTACTGGAAAAACCACAGCTTTGACTAGACAGACCTTTGTTGGCAAAGTAATGTCCCTGCTTTTTAATATGCTGTCTAGAAGCTGAAGCTCCAATACTTTGGCCACCTGATGCAATGAACTGACTCATTTGAAAAAATCCTGATGCTGGGAAAGATTGAAGATGGGAGGAGAAGGGGACGACAGAGGATGAGATGGTTGGATGGCATCACCAACTGGATGGACATGAGTTTGAGTAAGCTCCGGGAGTTGGTGATAGACACGGAAGCCTGGCATGCTGCAGTCCATGGGGTCGCAAAGAGTCAGACACAATTGAGCAACTGAACTGAACTGAGCTTCGCATGTGCCAACAACGGCATCTCAGTGTAGCTTATTTGTTCTCTATTCACAGTTCCATAGGTAGAAACTACCATGAAGTATCCACAGGGAAAAAATCCACTTCAATGTTTCAGATACACTATTGTATATCCCAGAATGATAATATAATGGCTCATTATATTTGACACAGATCAAACTAAATTTTTATAAAACTCAAGAATGAAGAAATGCCACCATCATATTTTCCCAAATTTATTAATGCTGTTCACATACTATATTTCTTTCCCTGAGTGGCCAAATTTCTAACTATTTAGAACACAAGTTCTCAAACTTTAGCATGCCTCAGAATAGCCTGGAAGGCTTATTGCAACAATATTTGCTGCACCCTGCTTTCAGAGTTTGTAATTCGGTAAGTCTGGAGTGAGGCCCAAGAATTTGCAATGCTGACCAAATTCCCAAGTGAAGCTGATGCTGCTGATCCAAGAACCACACTCTGAGAACCTCTGCTTTGGAGGATTAGAGTCAAGTTGTTCCAAATTTATATAACCATTTCACTATAATCTACAAAAAATTATTTCAGTTTCTTATGATCAGGTGGCAAAAATTATTACAAAAACAAATTAAGACCAGAATAACTATGATGTTTGTAAATAGATATTACTTTGAAATAAATAACAAACCAAAAAGTTTGTTAGGATTTTCCATAAGCTGTTATAGGAAAACACAATTTTTTTGGCCAACCCAACATGTTAGAATTACTACAGTGAGAAAAAATGCAATTTTTTTTTACTCAAACTAAAATCTGATAAAACTCTCATGCAAATCAATTTTATAATACTAATCACTATTATATTTAAATGACTCACTAATCACATACCTAATATCTCTTTTCTCCACTTGATTTCTCTCACCCATAAAGGCAAGCACTATTCTCTCCTCTACAGTTTACTGACGTGATGAACACAAGTTTGAGTAGGCTCCAGGAGTTGGAAATGGACAGGGAAGCCTTCAATCCATGGGGTCGCAAAGAGTCAGACACTACTGAGCAACTGAACAGATAGTTTAGTGTTATATCCCTATTGTCAAGCATAATGTGTAACACATAACAGGTATTTTTTAAGTAATTGTTGAATACATAAAATGTATTGATGACATATTATTATTAAAGCCCACAAACTGAGGGTACAAATGTTATATAGATATAACCTCAACTCTCAAGCTATTACATTCTATTGAGGGAGTAGTAATATACTCAATTTGTCATAAGGCAACATAACAAGTGCTTTATAGTAATATGAACAAAGTGCTATGAGACATAACGAAAGGGCTGGTTAAAGCTGCTAACAGGTAAGGACATGGTAGAAGGCTTCAATAGGTAGGGACAGGTAGAAGGAGATGATAAATCCCAATATGTAAGTATATCTACTGTGTCACCTCTATTGCTAATAATTCCATATGGTCTATACTTATGTTTATGAAAATAAAAAATATTTTACTCTAACACAAAATCTGACATTCAGCCACCATAAAGCAAGATAAGTTCTTTTCTAAGATGTTGCTATGCTACCAGCAGAGTTTTTAGGAAACAATCACTACTACCCATTCTCTTCTAAGGCTTCCCCCTAGGTTCCCCCTCAAACACTGAAGTGAAGTAAGAGAAAACAAAATTAGATTAAACAATGCTAACAAGATTTTAGAAGGGGTTGAAAGGTACTAAATATACATACATGTTCTGTCCATACTGGTACATAAAAGTAATAAATAAATAAGGCAATTTTCAATAAGATATCAAAGCAAAGAAATTTCATGGTACATAACTCAAAAATGAACTAACCGATTACATGATTTAAATGGTCTTTACAGATAATTATGGTGCTAACACAGATCGTTAAATTTTCAAAGTAGATCTGGCAGAGACGTACAAAAAGGAAAACATTCCATCTTGCTCCTAAAAAAAGGATAAATAATCTAATACAGTCCCTTGAAAATCTGACTGCTTTAGCTGTGCTAAATGAAGAGACTTAAGTTGTAAAATATCGTGGAATTCACTTATATTCAAATTCTGAAAAGTGCTAATAGTGCAATCATCATAAAGCCATCCACTGGAGAAAACATTTTCCTTAGTATTTCCACAAGATGTCACCCTAAGCCTAACATCGAAGTGTGCAGCTTTACTATTTTAGGCATTTTTCTTTTTGTGTATTAATGAACATTAATTACTAACTTTTTAAAAATTAAGGTCTTTGTGTTTATACTTTCAGTTTTCGTAAATGGAAAATCAAAACAGAATACAGGGCCTAAAGAAGCAAGAAAGAAGAAAGTTAATCAAACAGTTTATCATTCACACTGTTTATCACAAGAGAAATTTTCTTTTATTTTGAAAATGTTCCATAATTAGCATATATTATGCTTATAATCAGGCTTCCCTAGTGGCTCAGGCAGTAAAAAATCCACCTGCAATGCGGGAAACCTGGATTCAGTCCCTGGGTTGGAAAGATCCCCTGGAGGAGGGCATGGCAACCCACTCCAGAGTTCTTGCCTGGAGAATTCCCACAGACAGAAGAGCCTGGCAGGCTACAGTCCCTGGGGTCGCAAAGCCTCGGACACGACTAAGTGACTAAGCACAGCATACTTATAATCAGATAAAGTTATACCTTAAAAATAAAAAAACAATACCTCTGCTATCACTCCCCATCCTATTATCACAGAACCCATTTATAAAATGCTTTTACACACTATAATAATGATCAAAGCTATGGAGACAGAATTCTGTGCTCAAAGATTATACCATCTAAGATAGACTAGTGTTTGCATTTTCTTTTTTCACAAAAGAAGGATATTATTTATTTTCAAAGTGATGCTTTTCATTTACTGAGACAAGGCCTGGTTTCCGAGTCACCTGTAAATGATACAGCACATTCTGCAATAACAGTGTTTTACCCTACTATACACTTGTATTGGATTTTCTGCACTATGAGTGCCTCCTATTTTCTTCAGTTGAGATTCATGCAAGGCATTATTTCAACATACTATCTGATTATCAGAATAATGGGCTAAAGCCACTATTTTCCATTATGTGCAGCAAAAAAGAAGGGGAAGGGAGGTTGGTTGAAACAGAAAGCAAAATACCCAGTAAAAATAATCCCCTGTTTATCAATGGTTCCCTACTTATCCTTTTATAAAGATACAATCCCCTTCAGGATACAAGGGCTATGTAGTTTTTCCTTTTTGGGTCCTTAAAAAAAAAATGCACAGTGAGACCAATAAAATTCAATAGAAAATTATGTTGCATTGTATAGCATTGCTCCATTCTTTGCAGTCTGGTTTATTCCAAAATGACTTAAAAGACCAGCCAAAACAAATCTATCCATTCAAAGCTGGGCATCAGGATTACTTATGTAACAGCTTTTTACAGATTACTGTGACCTCTCATCTTATTAGAGAAATTCAACTACTCTATAGGCTTTCTGCCAAGTTATCTATCACTCACTTTAAACAATGGCAAAATACAACTCTTTGTCATTCGTCTTTTTATTCCTCATGTAATGATGCTGCACTGCCAAATGAATACATTATTCTGGTAGAATTATCTAAAGCATTCAACAATATTCTTCCTAAATAAAGTTCTTAAAAACTCAATCAAAAGACATAGCCCAATCTTATCTAAGCACATCATACAAATCTATTTAGAAGTATGGCCATTCAGTTAATGGTCTTAATAAAACTATTAATTTTTAACTGAAAAATCTGTTGCTTAAAAAATGTTCTCTAAAATACTATTCTCTAATGACAGGGTTTATTTAAATTTCGTTAAGAGTCCATTTAGAGTTGTTTTTATTTAATACCAACTAAGATGATTATAGTTATGTGTGTCATTAATTCTTACTAGCCATAAAAGAATATTTCAAAGAAATTAATCCACAGACAAAATAATCCTATAGAGCTTTTACTATTTTTACTCAATAGATTGATTTTCAATTTTTCAAAAAGGAATGGTTTCTTAAATATAAACCATAGAGTTGTAGTTTTGTCAATAAGTATAAACATTTATTATAATAAAAGCACAAAATATTTTCAAGACTAATTCTCATAAATTCATGTTTTTATTTTTTATATCAGTAACCATCAAACCTGGAAAAAGTAGTAATAATGTCTAGTAGATGCAATTATTTCTCTAAAATATACTGTTTAAATTTAGCAGAATCTATAATTGAGTCCTTTTTAAAACTGTTGGTCACTTTTGTTGGGGGGAGGTATTTGTATCTTTACTAGTTTAATTCTAAAAAAAGAATTTAAAATTATCTGCATAAATGCAAAAATGTATGTATAAAGATATACATAAATAAACCATAAATTCAAGAATAAACAGAAGGTTAAACATTATGTAGCTCAATTCATGAAAAACTGACAAAGTATTGAAATTTTCATCAATAAATTTTTCAGTGTGAATCATGAGATTTTTTGAGAGAAGCAAAAAGATGAAAAATAGTGTTTTAAGTTTTGTCTGAAGAAGGTAAGACTAGAACTATAATCCTAGCTGAATAGAATGTGACCCATCACTATTCATGTCAGGCAAGTCCTTCTCCAGAAGGAAGCAACTTCCTTCTCTAGCACATTTTTCCTCAATTTTTGAAATAAACTACTCCAGCTTTTTCCTGTGTTTACTTGTCTTCCTATACAAAACATTCTTTCAATAATTTTATTTTTATTAACATATACTTATTTCCATCTTATAGCAGTTCTTTTTTAAGATAAGCTGAAATAAGAAAATGAAAAAAAATATTTTCTTCTACCTGATATCAAGAAAAATATTTCAGTTTCAAATTTGGTTAATATCAGGTTCTCTGACAACAATATTCAAACAATTAAGCCCAATTCTAATTGTGAAGATGATGAATAATTTTTAATACCTACCTAGCAAAGCTTGGAATAAGCTGCTCTTAAAGATACCCATCACCTTTTTAACAGCATTTTTCAACTGCTGCTCCTCTGGTTTCCTTAATTTTTTGCAGTATTCTTCCAGTAATGACAAAGCTCGGTCAGTATCTGAAAAACATGATTTTAAAATTCTATCTTATGGTCTCAGAAAAACAGTAATCTAACATTAAACTATTGTCTAATGGTATTCCTAATTTCATAACACAGAATAATAACTAATCAGGAATTCCATAAACTACTTTTAAAATTGATAATTACAATGAACTCAATTTTAAGAACCCACTTTTATTTCTATTGTCTTCCAAAAGAATTTGCAACTATGAAACAAGGCAAAAGTCCATATGGAATGCCGACCAGTTGATATTCACACAGTAGATAAGACTCTGTCAGGAAAACTATCTTAAAATTTGTGACCTCCTACAACATAATGTCCAGATTCCTTAATGTAACTTTTGAGACCACCATCCCATAAGCTGTTTACAAGCTATATTTTCAGTCTTTATTTCCCACTATATATTATTTCACCCCCTTCACACATTTACACACAGTGCCAAAGCCACAGTGGATTACTCACTTTCACTCTCCACTCTGCCCCCCACACACACATACGTACACACACACACTTTCTATACCTGTGTAGTTTTCTTTGCTCCTCCTGCTCTCTGTATTGGAATATCCTCCCCCATAGCCCTCTCTCCTCCTTGAATTAGTATGCTACATTAGAAAGAGTTTATTGTTAGCTGGGTCTGGGTCTGAAACCTATTTGCTAGCTGTGTGGTCGTCAATAAGTTACTTAACCTCTCTGAGCTTGTTTCCTTACAGGCAGCAGGATTAAATTACAAAATGCTTAGTACAATACCTAGCGCATAGAAAGTAATCAAGAAGTCAACTGAAAACTTATCTTCCCTTAATTTGGACCTAACTCAAATGTTCTCTGGAGAAGGAAGTGGCAACCCACTCCAGTATTCCTGCCTGGAGGACTCCACAGACAGGGGAGCCTGGTGGAATACATACAGTCCATGGAGTCACAAAGAGTCAGACACAACTGAACGACCAACACACACACACACACACACACACAAATGCTCTCTATTTCATAAAACCATCTCTGACAGTTAAAAGTAATCACTGTCACTCTTCTTCCAAACCACTTTGCCTACACAAATACTACAGGCATTCTTAATATGCACTGTTATACTATGGCTTCTTGAACTGCTCACATGACAAAGTATTAGTTACCCAGACAACAAAATATCCCTGAAAAAGTCACCAAAGTGGCAGTGTCTTTGTGTGTAGTAGGTGACAATTATTTTTGGAAGTGAGAAGACTCAATTTAGTTGTTCCAAAATTAAGTTCTGTTTGAAAAATGTCGTTACATATTTTTAACCAGTAATACTTATGAATGTACACTGAGAATATAAAATACAACACTTCCTCAGACCTGAAATGCATTATGAGAAAGGGCAAGAGTCATCTTAACAAATGAACAACTGCTTTCATCATCGACTTGTATTTTATAAAATTATGTTTTGAAAGCTTCTGAAGAAAGTGGCAACAAAGTTCAGACCATAATCTTAAATATTAAATTGATAATTTTCCTCTTTATATGATTTATATAATTTTATATTTGTTCTGTTTGAGGAGTTCCTGTCTGAGGAATAGCATACAAACTTTTCATAGAGAAGACACATTATGAAGTTTCTTATTAATATCATTTTGGATGAAAGCTGACTGGAATTATTGTTCAGTCACTCAGTTGTGTCCAACTCTTGTGATCCCATGGACTGCAGCACGCCAGGCTTGGTTTTCCACAATTTTATCCTTTGCTCAGATTCTGTCATCAGTAAGAGTTTTACCTTCAGTCAGTGTCACTTCCTTCAAAAGTCTCTTTAGGAATTCCTGGTACTTCTCCACCTGACCAGAGCTCTTCTTTTGTTATTGTGTATTTTTTAATCATACGAGGAATCTTCATCAAAACTTCCCTGCTTTGAGATTCATTCTTTTTCTCCCAGCTTTACTGAGGTCAGATTGACAAATAAAAATTGTATACAGTTAAGGTGTAAAACAGAAAGTTTTGATATATGTATATATTGTGAAATGATTACCACAATCATTACCACAAAGACAACTGTCTTTGAATTTTAATAGCCTTTCCCCCTTCAAATCTACCACTTTCACAGACTAAATATCAATTATAACAATAATTCATATTTTCCTATTGAACGTTCCAATTCTCTACCCCTACAGCCATCCTCAGCTGATGATCATGTTTTCCATTTTGTGGAAAATCAGAAGAGAAATTACACAATCTCCTAATCTAATATCCACTAGGTTATCTGTAGCTGCTCCCCTATATTCTGTCTTCCCCGTTACTATGGATAAAATATTTGTAATGCCAACTCCTCTACTTAAGCACCTAAGCCTATTTTCTTTTGCCTACACTGCTTCATCATCAACTGTTTTCCTCTCCAATCCCTCCCTTTAGCATACAAATAAAACTGTAAGAGCAGTGATTTTTAAAAACCTTCCTTTACCCTTAATTCCTCTAACTACTGTCCCCAGTTCTCTGTTCCCTTCCATAGCAAAACTCCTTGAAATGCTGTCTACACCTTCTTTGCTTTCATTGTTTCTTATCGTTGCTGTTGTTCAGTTGCTAAGTCGTGTCCGACTCTTTGCAACCCCATGGACTGCAGCACACCATGATAGCATTCCCATAATCACATCTACAGATATAAGTCACTAGGTAAAGGGACTTTAACTAATTCCTTCAACACATATTTATTGAATGACTACCCAGGGAAGACACTATCAAAAGCATCTAGATGGCCTCTAAACCAACAGAATTTATTATGTCTCTCATTTCTGTACAACAAAATACTGACACATAAAACAAAAAGGCAGAATACAATAAAAATGGTCAAATATGGTCAAGTCTGTCTTAGACAACTTAGGTTTATGCATGCCAGCATCTAATGATGGAATTGCGGTTGCCTTTTCAAGGTTCTTTTTGACATCAATGATCACCATCTGGTGTTAATTCTATTTCTGATTAAATTCTTGTTTCTGATTAACAAAAGCTTGAATGTGAAGATAATAGAAAACTACATAACTATACAAAGATGGTAAATAAAGAAAACAAAAGATAACAAGGATCTTGTTGTATAATTCAAAGATCCCTAACCAGATGTTTAATAAAGTGGAAAGTTGAGAATTACCCAAGTAAGTTGGGACTAATACCTTGACTGCTGTTCAAATTAAACCAGGTATAAGTGGAGATATTTTTTCACCTGAACTGCCAATACAATGATCTCAATTATCTTATTTTCTCTGTTAAAGGAAATCTGTATTCATATGACTCCAGAGTCTACTGAAAGGACAAAACTAAACTTGGAATACCTGAAGGCAGATACAGAAGGAAATAACAGGGAAATCATTTTTAAAAATAAAAATTTCAGATGAAATATACAATCCAAAGGATATAGTGAATGTTACATAATTGGAATCACAGGTAATCCCATGTCTGTTAATTAAGGTTCAACTCTTTTGTCTTTGGTTTAAGAACAGCATTGCCAAAAAGTTATAATTTGGGACAGGTGATTTAATTTGAAACAGTAATATTGCTAACATGAATTTTTAGATAGGAAAAAGATAACAAAATTATTTGCCACAACTAAGAAGAATTATAGAACATGTGATGGTATTGTTCAGAAAACTAAGATCTAAGTATAATAAAGGAAATGGTAAACTAAACACACAAATCATTTCAAATCTTGAAATCCCTTTAAATACAATCTGACTGCAATGCAGGAGACCTGGGTTCGATTCCTGGGTTGGAAAGATTCCCTAGAGAAGGGAAAGGCTGCCCACTCCAGTATTCTGGCCTGGAGAATTCCACAGACTGTATAGTCCATGGGTTCGCAAAGAGCCAGACACAATTGAGCGTCTTTCACTTTCACAGTTTAGAAAGAACTTTCCCATGCATTATCTGATTCCCACCACTGAGAAGTTATATTGCCTCTTATACATGAAACTGGGGCTTCCCTGGTGGCTCAGATGGTAAAGAATCTGCCTGCCATGCAGGAGACCTAGGTTCGATCCCTGAGTCAGAAGATCCCCTGGAGAAGGGCATGGCAACCCACTCCAGTATTCTTGCCTGGAGAACTCCATGGACAGAGGAGCCTGGCGGGCTATAATCTCTGGGGTCGCAAAGATTCAGACATAACTGGAGGACTAATACACACGCAGGCAGAAAACTGAAGTTCGTAAGTGACTTGCCCAAGATGACAGAACTACTGAATAACAAACCTGGAGCATAATCCTAAAGCTTTCGATTCTGAGTGTTCTCTCCACAGTACCACCCTTAATCCTCCAGAAACAATTGAGCATATCTCTATGGGGGAAAAAAAAAAAAACTTGACCAATCAGACATAACTTTATCACTAAATTTTAGAATCTAGGGTTATAAGTTGAATCTCTATTTTTACATGTGCTTATTAATATAAAATAATAATTATAACATAAATTTAAATGGTCCTACCTTTAAAATCTAATAGAGCTACTAAGTTCTTTCCTTCATTACTCAAATATTTATCTTATGATGCTCTAGACTTTGGTCGCTCAATACTAAAAAAGATAAATATTCTACCCTCTCAGGGATGTCTTCTGTCTGAAGGTAAAGATAATTAAGTAGAAAATTTAAACACAGTAAAAGATTAAAACAGAGTGTGGTCATGCTATGATGAGGTACCAGGTGCCAAGAGAACAGAGAAGTAAACTGATACCATACAGATCACACTGGCCTTTTCCTGAAGAAGAATAAGAAGCCATGGAAAAATCTTTAATAAAGATGAGCACGACCATTTTTAAAGTTTTATAAAGATCATTTTAACTACAGTATGCTATCTATCAATTGAAACAAGAAAGAATGATGACAGTTTCCGCCCCCATGTCATCTGAAGTGAATATATGCAACATTGAACAGTTTTTGATCATTACTTATATACCATTATGACCAGCAAATTAGAAAAAAAAAAAAAATTGTGGCCAAGCCATGCAGCATACAGGATTTTAGTTCCCTGACTAGGGACTGAACCTGTGTCCCATGCACTGAAAGCTTAGAGTCTTAACCACTGAACCACCAGGAAGTCCCTCAAATAAAAGTGTGTGTGTGTGTGTGTGTGTGTGTGTGTGTATGTATATATAGTCTTCTTTGGGGAACTATATATGCTTAATTCTGTTAACATTATCATTTTTGTTATTTTGTAAATTAAGGATTTGTTGTTGTTTTTGGTAGCTAGGTTATGTCCAACTCCTTGCAACCCCATGGACTATAGCCCCAGGCTCCTCTGTCCATGGAACTTCCCAGGCAAGAATACTGGGAGTGGGTTGCCATTTCTTTCTCCAAGGCAGCTTCCCAATCCATGGATAGAATTCGAGTCTCCTGCCTTGGCAGGCAGATTCTTTACCACTGAGCCACCAGGGAAGAGCCCCATATAAAGAATACTCATATGAAAATAATAAAATGATGAAGACTCATGTGAAAACACTAAAATGATGAATGCCAACATAAAAGTTATCCTGATACTAGGCCTTTAAAAAGATGCTTTAATATTAAAATATAAAGCCCAAGGTGATAAAAACAAAGGTATCATTTTATAACTAATAAAATTAGCTGTTGAGTAATGCTAAGTATTCTGCATAGATCACTTTATTTAATCTTCCCAAGTACCCCAAGAAATACACATTCCTCAAATGAGGAAACAAACTGAGAAATGAAGTAACTTCATTTCTTCCAAGGTGACACAACCAGTAAGTGCTGGAACCACGACGTAAACCATGGTCCATCTGGCACCAAAGCCCATACTTTTAAGTATTATGCCATACTGAAATTCAACTTACTGGGAAAGGATCACAGTATTTCTTTTTCCTGTAATTGTCCTTTTTTATGTAATTTTCTGTAATTATACTTTACTTCTCCCGCTTAAACTTTTTAAATATACTTCAACAAGCATCTGTTGATGAGACTCTCCACTACTGCCACAAAAAGGTAATAAACTAAAATGGTGAATTTATGTTGCCACCTTTCAGATAAGTCATTCTTTCAGCTTTTCTATAGAATTACTGAAGAGAAAATGAGAAAAGTATATGCTTAAAATAGTAACAAATAGAAAAGACAGCAAACTGCATCTTCAGCAGAATACTAAAAAATGCCTTGTTCCAGTTGTAACACACTAGGGGAAACAAAGATGAAAAAAAAAAAAATAGAAAAAACTTGGAGTTTAAATTGTGGGGAAAATGTATGGCCAGACTTAATGCAGATCAAAATACTGCAATCATTTCGTAAATATTGAATGGTTTAAATTAGTAACATTGAAAGAGAAGAAATAACTCATAAGAACATCATCCTAGTCTATCAAAAAGTAGAAAGCATATCGTGGCACTTCTTTGCTGTAACCAGATGTGTACCTGCCACATCTGGGCAGGCTTACTCCAGGAGCTGACCAGGAAGCTGGACTCAAACAACTGATGGAAAGAGATTCTGACTCTGAACACAGCTTTCCTCTTCCTTGTAACAAAAAGTAAAGGTATCCTGCTAAGCATTTGTCAGTCAGTTCAGTTGCTCAGCTGTGTCCAACTCTTTGCAATCCCATGAATCACAGCATGCCAGGCCTCCTGTCCATCACCAACTCCCGGAGTTTACCCAAACTCATGCCCATCGAGTCAGTGATGCCATCCAGCCATCTCATCCTCTGTTGTCCCCTTCTCCTCCTGCCCCCAATCCCTCCCAGCATCAGGGTCTTTTCAAGTAAGTCAGCTCTTTGCATCAGGTGGCCAAAGTATTGGAGTTTCAGCTTCAGCATCAGTCCTTCCAATGAACACCCAGGACTGATCTCCTTTAGGATGGACTGGGTGGATCTCCTTGCAGTCCAAGGGACTCTCAAGAGTCTTCTCCAACACCACAATTCAAAAACATCAATTCTTCGGCACTCAGCTTTCTTCACAGTCCAATTCTCACATCCATAATGACCACTGGAAAAATCATAGCCTTGACTAGACAGATCCTTGTTGGCAAAGTAATGTCTCTGCTTCTGAATATGCTATCTAGGTTGGTGATAACTTTCCTTCCAAGGAGTAAGCGTCTTTTAATTTCATGGCTGCAATCACCATCTGCAGTGATTTTGGAGCCCCCCCCCCCCAAATTAAGTCTGTCACTGTTTCCCCATCTATTTCCCATGAAGTGATGGGACGAGATGCCATGATCTTAGTTTTCTGAATGCTGAGCTTTAAGTCAACTTCTTCACTTTCCTCTTTCACTTTCATCAAAGGGCTTTTTAGTTCCTCTTCACTTTCTACCATAAGGGTGGTATCATCTGCATACCTGAGGTTATTGATATTTCTCCCGGCAATCTTGATTCCAGCTTGTGCTTCTTCAGCCCAGAGTATCTCATGATGTACTCTGCATGTAAGTTAAATAAGCAGGGTGACAATATACAGCCTTGATGGACTCCTTTTCCTATTTGGAACCAGTCTGTTGTTCCATGTCCAGTTCTAACTGTTGCTTCCTGACCTGCATATAGGTTCCTCAAGAGGCAAGTCAGGCAGTCTGGTATTCTCAGCTCCTTCAGAATTTTCCATAGTTTATTGTGATCCACACAGTCAAAGGTTTTGGCATAGTCAATAAAGCAGAAATAGATGTTTTTCTGGAACTCTCTTGCTTTTTTGATGATCCAGCGGATGTTGGCAATTTGGTCTCTGGTTCCTCTGCCTTTTCTAAAACCAGCTTGAACATCTGGAAGTTCATGCTTCACATATTGCTGAAGCCTGGCTTGGAGAATTTTGAGCATTACTTGACTAGCGTGTGAGATGAGTGCAATTGTGCAGTGGTTTGAGCATTCTTTGGCATTGCCTTTCTTTGGGATTGGAATGAAAACTGACCTTTTCCAGTCCTGTGGCCACTGCTGAGTTTTCCAAATTTGCTGGCACTTTCACAGGATCATCTTTCAGGATTTGAAATAGCTCAACTGGAATTTCATCACTTCCACTAGCTTTGTTCATAGTGATGCTTTCTAAGGCCCACTTGACTTCACATTCCAGGATGTCTGGCTCTAGGTCAGTGATCACAGCATCGTGATTATCCGGGTCGTGAAGATCTTTCTTGTACAGTTCTTCTGTGTATTCTTGCCATCTCTTCTTAATATCTTCTGCTTCTGTTAGGCCCATACTATTTCTGCCCTTTATCAAGCCCATCGTTGCATGAAATGTTCCCTTGGTATCTCTAATTTTCTTGAAGAGATCTCTAGTCTTTCCCATTCTGTTGTTTTCCTCTATTTCTTTGCATTGATCGCTGAGGAAGGCTTTCTTATCTCTTCTTGCTATTCTTTGGAACTCTGCATTCAGATACTTGTATCTTTCCTTTTCTCCTTCTAGAATGTTGATTTTCACTCTTGCCATCTCCTATTTGACCACTTCCAATTTGCCTTGATTCATGGACCTAACATTCCAGGTTCCTATGCAATATTGCTCTTTACAGCATTGGACCTTGCTTCTATCACCAGTCACATCCACAACTGGGTATTGTTTTTCACTTCTCTTCTTTTGACAGCTATTTGTAAGGCCTCCTCAGACAGCCATTTTGCTTTTTTGCATTTCTTTTCCATGGGGATGGTCTTGACCCCTGTCTCCTGTACAATGTCACGAACCTCAGTCCATAGTTCATCAGGCACTCTATCAGATCTAGTCCCTTAAATCTATTTCTCACGTCCACTGTATAATCATAAGGGATTTGATTTAGGTCATACCTGAATGGTCTAGTGGTTTTTCCTACTTTCCTCAATTTGAGTCTGAATTTGGCAATAAGGAGTTCATGATCTAAGCAACAGTCAGCTCCTGGTCTTGTTTTTGCGGACTGTATAGAGCTTCTCCATCTTTGGCTGCAAAGAATATAATCAATCTGATTTCAGTATTGACCATCTGGTGATGTCCATGTGTAGAGTTTTCTCTTGTGTTGTTGGAAGAGGGTATTTGCTATGACCAGTGCATTCTCTTGGCAAAACTCTATTAGCCTTTGCCCTGCTTCATTCCATATTCCAAAGCCAAATTTGCCTATTACTCCAGGTGTTTCTTGACTTCCTACTTTTGTATTCCAATCCCCTATAATGAAAAGGACATCTTTTTTGGGTGTTAGTTCTAAAAGGTCTTCTAGGTCTTCATAGAACAGTTCAACTTCAGCTTCTTCAGAGTTACTATTTGGGGCATAGGCTTGGATTACCATGATATTGAATGGTTTGCCTTGGAAATGAACAGAGGAGCTACCCCATGTCCGAGGTCAGGGGCGACAGCTGAGAGGAGCAACCCCACATCAGAGGTCAGGGGCAGTGGAGAGGAGCAACCCCATGTCCAAGGAGTGGCAGCTGCACGGGCACATGAAGGCTGAGAGGAGCTACTCTATGTTCAAGGTCAGGATGGGCGACTTGTCCAAGGTAAGGAGCAACAGCTGCGCTTTGCTGGAGCAGCTGTGAAGAGATACCCCATGTCCAAGGTAAGAGAAACCCAAGTAAGATGGTAGGTGTTGCAAGAGACATCAGAGGGCAGACACACTGAAACCATAATCACAGAAAACTAGCCAATCTGATCACATGGACCACAGCCTTGTCTAACTCAATGAAACTAAGCCATGCCATGGGGGGCCACTCAAGATGGACGGGTCATGGTGGAGAGGTCTGACAGAATGTGGTCCACTGGAGAAGGGAATGGCAAACCACTTCAGTATTCTTGCCTTGAAAACCCCATGAACAGTATGAAAAGGCAAAATGATACGATACTGAAAGAGGAACTCCCCAGGCTGGTAGGTGCCCAATATGCTACAGGGGATCAGTGGAAAAATAATTCCAGAAAGAATGAAGGGATGAAGCCAAAGCAAAAACAATACCCAGTTGTGGATGTGACTGGTGATAGAAGCAAGGTCCAATGCTGTAAAGAGCAATATTGCATAGGAACCTGGAATGTTAGGTCCATGAATCAAGGCAAATTGGAAGTGGTCAAACAGGAGATGGCAAGAGTGAACATCAACATTCTAGAAATCAATGAACTAAAATGGACTGGAATGGGTGAATTTAACTCAGATGACCATTATATCTACTACTGTGGGCAGGAATCCCTTAGAAGAAATGGAGTAGCCATCATGGTCAATAAGAGTCCAAAATGCAGTACTTGGATGCAATTCAAAAAAGCATTTGTAGCACTTCCCTATTCTCAAAACAATTTTCACATGGGCTAGGTATATTTGATTATCTCAAGAATCCTAAGAGTTGAGTATTACTCTGTGTGTGTTCAGTTGCTCAGTCGTGTCTGACTTTGCGACCCCATGAACTGCAGCTCCCCAGGCTCCTCTGTCCATGCAATTTTCCAGGCAAAAACACTGGAGTGAGCTGCCATTTCCTTTTTCAGGGGATCTTCCCAACCCAGGGATCAAATCCATGTTGCTTGCATCTCTGCATTGACAGACAGAGTCTTTACCACTGCATCATCTGGGAAGCCCCTTGGGTATTATTTGTGGCAGTTATAACTTAAGATGAGAAGTTTGAAGTTCAACCTGTTGATTTTTAGATAACATATCCAGCTGATGGAAAAGGTAGGATTCCATCCCAGGGCTCTCCTCCACTTCCAGGGCTCTCTCCAGTCCCAGGGCTCTCCTCCCCTGCACCATGACACCATTCAGTGGATCTAAGAACACCACACTCATACAGTGCAAAGAACAATGGATAAACTTCCTGTCCTAATTCTATCACTAACTTTATTTTATAAAAATAAAGTTCATATACATTAACTTATTTGATGAGGAAAAGAAACAATGTATTACTAATGTTGTTTCAGAAAAGGAAACTGAAGTTCAGAAAGATGATATGATTTTCACAAGGTCACCTGGTGGCACTGTCATAAGAAGGCACATGAAGAAGCACACATGGGAGACTGGTACTTTGAGATCTTAACTTTTTCTCTCTCTACATGTTCCCATTTCCTTTCTTTTCCTTCAAGCTGGTAACTGATTTTGTATTGTATTGCCTCAGGAGAGGTATGTACTAGGACAGAAAATTGAGGGAATTTTAGTTATTCCAGTTTTGCTTTCCAAAAGCCTAAACCCTCTGAATAAAAGAGTTTGTTTCAAAGATCAAAGAGAGATTCTCAGGTACATGCAGAGAGAGAAACATCTTCCAGCCCCTCCCCAGTCTAGGAAAAGATTTTCTCAGCTGAAAACTAAGAGAAGTTTTTGGAACCCAAGGCCGCAGGTATCTAGGCTATTTCCTGGCAGCACTGCCTGAGAGGCAGAAAGACCCCAGAGAGGAAAAGCAACATTATGCAGCTAGGCAAACAGAAACACAGAAATTCTGTGGGGGCCGGGGAGGGGTGGGGAATGTTAAATCCATGTCTTGGAAGTAGTAATTGTAGCTAGACAAGAAAGAACTATCTAGACAAAACAACTCATGACTCAGAGGTAAACTGTTACACTCAGATGATCAATGACCAGAGTAGATCCCGTGCCAGATGGAGCCCTACTATAACCCCAGGAAAGACAGAAAACCTCAAAATGGATTGGAGTGATTCTGCCCATAACTTAGGAATTACGAGTCAGAAACAAAGCTGAACTGTGGAAAATGAAGATATTTCTTACACACCTAAATCTACAGAATAGGAGTCCTGGTCAATGATTATCTAATCTTGTCCCTTCTTCTGGAAGCCAGGTCTTCTGAGCCAGGTCTAGGTTTCTCCCACATCACTGCAACTGATGATGATGGAGGACATGGTTCAAAGAAATGAACATGAAACACAACACTGAAATTGCCTCTTTCCCTATCTGTCTCCTAATAAATTTTAAGCATCATAAAGTCAGACTGAATACCGTTTGCCACTGCAAAACATACACCTAGCACAGTGCCTGTGCCTATTAACAGGCACTCAATAAATCTCCGTTGAATAGATAAATGATTGAATAATTAAATGGAAAGAAAGCTATTTCCTTAAATACGTACACAAGTTTACCTTCTAAAATAAATTTTTAGTTTATTATCTATATGGTATTTTAAATAGAACACGACTTAACAGGCTTATTTCAGGTCTCACCACACATTCAATGATAAAGATGTCACAGCTCTCCAAAATGACAGATACTCTACAGACCCCTCAGAGCCTTGTGCTAACAGACCTAGGGCCTTAACGGCTGGTAAGATGTGCCATCAGGAGAAATAAGATACACAATCTTACTCATAATCTTTGGAAGTTTTAACTTAATAATTTATTTTCACAGGATTTTCTACTTTATAATACATCATTTCCACTTGAATCTTCAATCCTAAAACAAATGAGGTCAGGAGAAATGTTTCATAATGGAGGTGATTGGGCCATAATTCTTGAAATAGCTTTGTAAAACTAAAAACTAAACCTATGCAGAAAGCTTACTACCTGGAATTCAGAATGACTGAGGTAAAACTCATGATCCTTTGCTGACAAAGCAACCTACATTGAGGATACAGAGCCCTCGTGCCTTGACTGCTACAAATTCCTGAGCAGGAATTATAGCTCGGGGACACGTCCTCTTGCCCCAGTTTAAAAAAAAAAGATTTTATGCACCTCAGCATTATACTAAAAACATATGTTTTGTAGCCACTTGTGTGGCTACATGGTAAATATTAAGAAATAAGAGAATATAATGAGAGTATATAATTAAGAAAGAGAAAAGAACATTCTTACAGTTTACGGAATGTATTGTTATAGAAGAGTGAGGAATTAATTGTTTGGCAAAGGCATAAATGAGTGAAACATGTGAATTCAATGTTTTAAAAGTCCAATATTTTGTGTACATCTTCTCATGGACTAGACTTTTCTATCCAAAGATGTAACCAATCAAAGGCCTAAAAGAAAGATCAAATATTCTATCATGAATGGAGCACTTGGACAGTTTCCCAAAAACCTAACAGTTCAAATAGTGTATGGTATCAATTTATTAGCATATCATTTGCAACTTTCCCTATACATAAGAACTACAAAATAAATTCAATTAACAATTTTAGAACGATGCCTGCTGTTTGCTTCATAACATACTCTCAATCAGTACTTTAATACAAAGAATATTCTTCTATTTTTCTCTCCAGAATGATCTCTTATCATTCCAAGATGCCTCCTGGATTGATAATTATTTTCCAACATCAAGAGTCTGTGGCTTCATGACTTTTAATAACTCTCTTAACCAAGGTCAAGATGACTCTTTTGAAGGATTTCAAATTTAAGAAAATCTTTAGGAAGTTATCTTATTTTAATTTACAGAAATTACAAAAGTCTGAAAACTGCCTTTTCCCATCCCTCTCTGGGAAGATTTGGGGCTTAACTCTTGAATTCTACTAGCTTGGAAAATGAAAAAACAAGTTTTTCTGAAATGGAATAAAGTATCTGGATAATAACCCTGGTATGGCAAACACAAAAATTCAAACAAAAACTTGGTGAAGTATATACAAAAGGGATAAAATAGCTACTCACAGCCAATAAATTTAGTTACATATTTTCCCCTTTTTAGAGAATCAAATGAAATTATTTTAATAATTGAAGAAAAGCTAGAAATAGAAAAAGAGTATGCCCAGATTATTATTGTTGTTTAGTTGCTAAGTCATGTCCAACTCTTTTGCAACCCCATGGACTGTAGCCCACCAGGCTCCTCTGTCCATGGGCTTTCCCAGGCAAGAATACTGGAGTGGATTGCCATTTCCTTCTCCAAGGGATCTTCCTGACCCAGGGATCAAACCCCCGTTTCCGGCATTGGCAGGCAGATTCTTTACCACTGAACTACCAGGGAAGTCCATACCCAGATAATGAAAGGCAAATATAAAATAGTGAGATCCTACAAAAATGAAGTTAAGCCACAAAGTGCAGGAAACAAGTAAGAAAACTTTAAGGAAACAATAAACTTAAGAGTTATAAGTTTCCTTCCCAGGAGGAGGGGAAAGGAGAAAAACAGAAATGACACTTTTATGAAGTATACAGTCAACCAATAGGAAAGAGTGTAAGCCCAGGAAACAACAATCTCAATTTCAAGAATGATACATGGCATGATACATGGCAATATCATCTCTTGGGATTCCAATTACACAACATTCTTCAACTTCCTTTAAAAAGAACAATGTCTAAACAATGAATTATGAAAATGATCATGTTTAAGTTTCACTAGATAGCATACATACTCCATTACATCACTAAGAACAGTTGCAAAAGAAGTCGTCAAAGGAAATAAAATGTCATGTATATTAATAACATCAGATACACTTCTATACCAATTTAAAAGAAGCACAGAATAGCACAATATTTTAAAAACAGAGAAATGAAATAAGCATTGGTCTCAAAGTATTAAAAGCACTGATTTTTTTTCCCCACATGTTTAGTGACAATAAAGGGAACAAAAAAATTGCTCAAAAAATGTACTGCAATGTACTAAAAAATTCTGTTGAAACATATGTTATCATTAAAAAAGCAGCTTTCTGCAAAAAGCACAGGGTATAACACAGCTATCATTAACTTTTATTTCTTGCATCAATCTAACATGAAATCAGATCAATTCATAAGTCTTGCTGAAATAGCCCCTTACTATACATCATGATCTTGCATCATATCAGAGAATGCTGATACAACTTATCTTGGATCAGCCCTGAATTTTCAGAATTTAAAATAGGTCAAAGATATCAAAAAGGCTTAGCTGGGAGCAAATCAAATTACTACCATAGAAAAAAGAATTCTGAATGAAAAGCAACTGTTGGGAGAAAAATATCTCTGAAGAAGAAATGACATGTTCTGTTGATAAAACTGAAATCTATAAAAATGTGAAGCAAGTGAGTGTAAGATGTAGTTAAGTAATGTCATAAAACAAACTAGCAGTGAATATAGGGGTTTGAGATACAGTAGCTTTGGCTTATCTAAGAACAGTCAAGAATAGCAGCTAGAAATGTACTTAGGGGCTTCCCTGGTGGCCCAGGAGTTACGAATGCTTCTACTGCAGGGGCATGGGTCCAATCCCTGGTCGGGGAACAGCAAAAAAAGAAAAGAAAAATGTACTTAGTGAGATGTAACACCCATTCCCACTTCCCACCATGGTTCACGTTACCAATCAGAGCAACCACTCTCTACTTTCACAATAACATACAAAATGTTTCACAAGTGAGAAATCTGTCTTATGAAATTTTCTTATTGTAGTAAGAATATATTCAACAATGTATAAACATGGTTCTATGAGGATAGTTATTGCTTAAAATTACATGAAGCCAACTCTTCCATCCTAGCTACATGCAACAACAATGAAGAAAGAAAAAAAGATTTAAGATGACAGAGGACTGTGCTCCCTGCAGAATAAATCTAGGTTATACTTTCAAGTATTTGTTTTACGTATGTTATAGAACAGTACAGACAGTAAGCTTAGCTAATTAAAAATATAATGTACCTGTCCTTACTTGTTTGGTTAGTGGTCTATAATATTTAAAATATATATCTTAGTACTAACAGTTTTAAGAGAAGAGAAAGGGAGGAAAGAAGAGAGAAGGAGGAAGGAAATAAATTATTTCTCCTAAAGTAGTTTTCAATAATGGATCAGCAATTTTTATAACTTCTTTTAAAGGTAGGAACTTTTAACAACCTCAGTCTGCTGGGTTTAGAAACCTTAAGTTCACCCTGATTAGTTAAGTTTTACCTAGAATATCAGTGCCCTTCTTCATCTCTCTTCCCAGATACCTTTTCACCCCCTCATTCTCCATACACACACCACACACGCACACATACACACCACACACACACACACAGTGTTTAATTCAATTACTAGTTTAAAACAAATCCAAAAGGAATACTAACTACAGCACAATAAATGGTAGAAAGAATAAAAATACCCTGCATGCCAAATAAGTCAAAGAGACATACCATTTATTGGCTATATTTCCCAAACCATCCTTGTTCTAAATAAACCAATGATGTCAAGTCTGGGCAAAAGTAGCTCCAAAACTTCGTGGAGAGTTTACTTCTCTCAGTAATTATGGAGGAGAGCAAGGGGAGGAAACAAGCCCAGTCTTAAAATCCCAGTGTACTAGATGTCTAGGTGTTTCACAGGTATTATATATCATTGCCCATCTCCAGAGACACCAGTTGGATAAAGAATCTGATTTTAAGTTTCCTCAGTACACCTTCCAAATCCACAGGTATGATTAAACATCATACAGAGCCAGGTTGTACCTTAACCTTCATCCTAAGCTTTAGTTTTAGACTGCAGGAACTCCCATAACCGGTCAACATTTGGATCTACACTAGTCTACTACAGTGGAGTTCAAAGTGTTGATACAAATTTTAGTTTAAAACTATTAAAAAAAAAAACTATTTTATAGTCAATTTGGTTTTCTATACCACGTCAAAAAAAAAAAAAAAACCCTAGGTTCACAAGGATCCTTAGAAATAAGGTTCACCTGAGGTAGATCTAGGCTAAAGAGAATCCCAAGGTGTATATAGGATACTTCAGCAACTCACCAGATCTTGATCAACTGGTGGGGGAGGAGTCCAGTGTTTACCTCATTTGGGAAATTTGCCACTAATGTTATTGGATAATGTATACACAGCAGTTACCAAAGTTGTGATTTACCACAAAAGGGAAGACTTACACCAGAGTAAATCCAAACATAAAATCTATTCTTAATCAAAAGATAATCTACAATTGTGTACACTGCAAGCAACTTTGTTACCTTTTACAACTATGTAATTCACTTGATAAATATTTAAGCCATAAAGAAGAGCTGCACTGTGCATGTTTCTTTTTTAAAGACCGTGTAAAAGTCATCTTTAACAAGTTAAAAAAACAAGGGAAAGAAAGTCCCAAACCTGTGGTATCAAATTTTCGCTGATTACAAAATGGTGATTTAGACCACCTGATTTGGAAACCACAAATGTCTATAATTAAATAGGACAGCCCTACTTCACTTTCTTTTAGCAAAACAGTATTAACTGAATGATGCACCACATAAAAGACATTATTATAAGAACTACACCCCAAGCAAAACTTTACTCTCAAATGGAATACAATTTAAATTGCAAATACCAGAACCAAGAAAAAGGACAAACATATACAGGAAACCTCATAGCCCACCTTTCTTCTTGACTGGCATTCTTGGGTCTTTCCAATGCCACAGGATTCAAGAGCTCTTTTCAGGTCTCGACTTGATCCAGCTGGATGGAGGCCAAGGGCCAGGTAACTGTTGCAAACCTCTTGGTTGTTTGAAATCCAGGCAGTCTTCTCTTCCAAATACAGAAAAAATGATGTATTTTTTCCCACAAACTTTGACAGTGCCCAAGGAGTTTAAAGAAAAACAGCTTTTGAGTTTTTCAAGTTTTTCAATGCTTCTAAAATAGTTATTCTGCTTAAAAAGAAAATTATTGTAAGCATAGAAAACATTATTAAAACTCCTCTTCAGGCAGCAATATCTCTGGAGTTCAATGACTAACTCAATTAAGGCACAAAACAAATTTACACAGCTGTCTCATTACTCAACACATGATCAAAGATGAACTGGTTGATGATAAAGACCCTCAAATTCTTTAGAGAAAAATTTTAAACCCTCACCTCTCCAAAATACTTTTTAAAACCTCTTTAATGGTCTCTAAAATAGGTGGGGTGAGTTTGAACAGTTTTCTGGGGGCAGAACCCAGACTGAAAGGCCCTTTTCTATTTACTGGACCCGAAGTTCCGGATCTCACCCCCTCAGTGAGACAGGATCCAGCTTGCTGTCACTTTCATTTTTTTTTTTTTCTTCTGTGCTCTCCAAGCCCCTCAGGCTTGATCCTTAATGCCCCTCTGATTCTGATCCTCCCATGTATTAACCGAGAGGATTGGAAAGAAGGAAAGCAATCCTTTGGCATGGAGACATTAAAGTGACAGTGCTACTCAATGGGCACTTGATGCAGGATGAGTTGGCGAAGATCTCTTCACACTGGAGTCAGTCAAATCATGCCATCTCTTCGCATCCAGGCAGCTCCCTATCCGGCGAGGAAAAAACAGTGAGACTGCTCGAGACAAGTCAGACCTTCCCCCAAAGGTGTTTTCTGAGACGCTGTAGTAGTATTAGGCATGTGAGCATAAGCTGGGCAAACGGTTTGCGGTTTCCTAAATGGGAGAGAGTTCGGCTGCGTGGCTTCCACATCCACCCTTTTTCTCTCAGTCTCTCTCTCCAAACTACCCACCTTCCTTTCGCAGAAAAGACCAGAAATCCCTCTGCTACCGCCGGCCACCCCTCTGCCCACACCCCGTTCTTAGAGAGATGAGCACAGAAACGTCCCGCACCCCTCCACGCGATGAAGTGTTTCCTCAGGCAGGAGAAACAGCAACACTAGAAATTATATAACTCGCGATTCTGGCTTCTCTAAGACGCGGAGACGGGAGGGTCGGGGGTTGCTGGTCTGGGAGACACTGCCGGGCACTGAACGTGCACAAAAGGGGCCAGGCCTTCGCGCAGCGCCCCCTTCACCCCCACCTCGAAACATCGGCTGGCAAGGGGGGTCTTCTAGGGGAGTGGAGGGGCAAATTTCTCTCCGGCCCCTTCCCAAGCGGGGTAAACGGATGGCATGTGAGGGGACTAGAGACTGAAGAGGAGACGCTGACGGCTGTGAGGGGAGGAGGCTACTCGGGGCTGCTCCGGCGGCCGGTTGGGGGCTCTAGGGAGGAGGTGCCCGAGAAGCTGGAGCCTTAACACACGGGCTGGGCCAGAGGGGCGAGCACCCTGAAGAAGTGAAGGGGGCGGGCAGCTCGGCCACAGCTAACGGAGTTGTCCTGAGGAGAGAAACACGCGCAGCCACATTCGTGTGCGAGGACGGGCCCACGTTTCCCTCAGAATGCGAGAACGAGGGAGCCAGGCTCACAAATAGCAGAAGCCGGGGATGAGGGCCTGGCGGGGGGCGGGCCCACGGGCGTCCGGCTCTCCTTGAAGCCAATGAGCGCCTCCAGACACCGCGCCCAATCACAACCAGGACGGAGGGCGCGGCTTTTGACTGGGCCGGGGCTGAGGGCGGTGGACGTGAGCCCGCGACCCTTCCGGACCCGAGAGCCCTGCGTCCCCGCCCACCGCCAGTCACGTGAGTCGCCAAGATGGCGGCGCTCGGGCGTGAGGCTGGAGACGACGTGCGGGTTGCCGGTGTGGTGCCGGTGGGAACTGCGGAAGTGCCTAAGGTAGGCGGAAACCCAGGGTGCTGAGGCCCGTGATTTCTGCGACCTCAAGTGCTAGCGCACTCTTCTGAAATGATGCGCATAAAAGGAACCTGAAAGTCTAAACAGGACAGTTCCCCAACTCCATGCAAGGCACGTTTAAATCCCCAGTTGCTGTGAAAAGAGGTGCGGAGAAAGAAGGAGACCTAAACTTTAGTCCTGAATGATGGAGCCTGTTTTCTCTTGCCTGGGGCCTTTGTACTTTAAACCCCCTGCCATTCTATCCTGACTTCTGCCCTGGTAGTGGGTTCTGAGGACAAGACTACATCTTGCTTAACTGGGGGACTTTCAAATACCAGGTGAATGTTTGAGCAAAAGATGAATGATTGATGAATAAAATTCTCAAAGTCAAGTGAATTGATACACATAAAAGCACTACAAAACCATAAGATACTTTGAAAGTTATAAACTTGCACGATGCAGTATTACTGGTGTAATTGAATCGTGGTGACCAGTTGAGTGGCCTTGAACTCGTTACTTTTTAGATGAAATGTGCGTTATAGCAAAATCTGTACATTTCAGTACTTGTAAAACTTGTCAGGAAGTTATCAGTATATTTCTCTGCTTTAATAACAGTGCCTTAGGAAAACTAGGTATCCAGTAAACATTTGCTGTCCTGTTTCAGTATTTTAGGATCCTAATTCTGGATGTTTGTGTTCACTATATACTGAGGTAGACGAGATAGGAAGTTGGTACACGGCATTGTCTGAAAGTTTTGTGAGTAATAAGGGACTTCAGTGAATTGGATGACAGGGAAACAAAAAGTTTTCCCAAGTTTCTGGTTATCATGCTACTGACATCTGCCTTCATGTACATTAGATGGATTCGATATAGAATCTTTCTATATTGCTATCTTGTTTCTTCCATTTGCCATTTAGATGTCTGAGAGGCAAAAGATTAAATCTAGTTTGTGAGAAATTGGAATTTATAAAATATTTTTTTTTTCCTGTCTTCCCAGATAATTTAAAGAAAAAGAACTGGCTCGATTATAGTTCTTCACTGATAGGGAAATAAACTGGTCCATTATTACTCTTTGTTTAATACCATACAAATATTCAAGAGAGCCCATACCTTCACGAAGTTGATTGTTGTCGTTCAGTGGTCAAGTCGTATCAGACTCTTTGCGACTCCATGGACTGCAGCACACCAGGCCTCCCTGTCCCTCACCATCTCCCACTTTGCCCAAGTTCATGTCCATTGAATCGGTGATGCCATCCAACCATCTCATCCAGTCGCCCTCAGGATGTTGATATGTTTGAATCGACCTTTCATTAGTTAAGTTCAGTTCAGTCTCTCAGTCATGTCTGACTCTTTGCGACCCCATGAATTGCAGCATGCCAGGCCTCCCTGCCATCACCAACTCCTGGAGTTCACTCAAACTCACGTCCATCGAGTCAGTGATGCCATCCAGCCATCTATCTCATACTCTGTCGTCCCCTTCTCCTCCTGCCCCAGCATCAGAGTCTTTTCCAATGAGTCAACTCTTCGCATGAGGTGGCCAAAGTACTGGAGTTTCAGCTTTAGCATCATTCCTTCCAAAGAACACCCAGGACCCATCTCCTTTAGAATGGACTGGTTGGATCTCCTTGCAGTCCAAGGGACTCTCAAGAGTCTTAACACCACAGTTCAAAAGCAACAATTCTTCGGCGCTCAGCTTTTTTCACAGTCCAACTCTCACATCCATATCACTATTCAGGAAATGAATATTACAGTGATGTTCAACATGTGTCCATTTGACTACCAGCATCAGAATCACTGGTGCAGATTTCTGGACTTTACTCCTGCTGAGCCCAGATATTTCAATAGGGAGCTCAAGAGACAGCACATCAAGTACACTGCTCATGTGATTCTTGTGCACACGAAAGGTTTAAAATCTTACTAAGTCTCTTCTATGTCCTTTATGTTTAATCCACTCTGATTCTCTTGCCCAGGACTCCTGAAATTTGAGACTTATGAGTCTGCCCTTGACCACAAATGTTGTTAACATAGGGATTCATATAAATTGTGAAGGACACAGATTTTTTTAATCTATTCACTAGCTAATCTGGAATCCCATAATGCCAGTGTGCCAAATGATGTAACAAATACTATTAAGACTTTTCACAAAAATCTGAGAGTCTTACCCAGAGCAAAATATTTAAAAAGGGTCCTTTCTGAAAGCCTAGTTTTGTTTTGTTTTTTTTTTAACTACTGGTTTCTGTTAAGATGGCTTCCCTGATAGCTCAGTTGGTAAAGAATCTGCCTGCAATGCAGAGGACCTCAGTTTGATTTGTGGGTTGGGAATGTCTGCTGGAGAAGGGATAGGCTACTCACTCCAGTATTCTTGGGCTTCCCTGGTGGCTCAGACAGTAAAGAATCTCTGCAATGCAAGAGACCTGGGTTTGATCCCTGGGTTGGAAGATTCCCCTGGAAGAGGGCATGGCAACCCACTCCAGTATTCTTGCCTGGAGAATTCCATGGACTGTATAGTTCATGGGGTTGCAGAGAGACACGACTGAGCAACTTTCACCTTATGTTAAGATGCTACTGGCCAAACCTCATGGTCCCTCAATATTAGCAACTGTCTATGCATCACACTTGGGAGACAGGAACTTTCCAACCTTGGAGTCCAGTGCCTTAGGACCAGGCCCCCTGATATTACCATGTAACAGTTTCCAGCAAAGGCCCTACTTCCGCCCCAGGTGCTCCTCACGAGCTAGATATGTAACTTACATAATCCAAGGTAGCCATCCACTGCCTCTTCCTAGTCTGGAAGGTGTCCCTCCTCCTGATGTTCTCTCTCACTGGTTTCCAAAGAAACTCCTGCTCCTACCTCTCCAACAAACCCAGCATAATCCCCAAAACTCGGGCTTTCATGAGACAGAGGATAAAAATGGTTGTCAACAGGTAGCTACTGTTTACTTTCAGCTCTGAAAAAGCTACAGTGTGGAGAACTACAACAGGCCTGGCTACCTTCAGGGAAAACTGTAAGGAAAACAAAAATACCTGAGTAACTTAATCCTTCTACATCAAGTCCTAAGGCAAGTCAACCTCTCTGAACCTTGTTTGTCTCATCCATAAAAGTAGAGATGACCATTTTCCTACCAACTTCTCAAAGTTATTACATGAATCAAAAAACCATTGTCTAAAAGATAAGAGCCCACTAAACAATGAATGAATTAACAAAGGATGTGAAAGCAGATGACAGTACTTGATACTTTACTAGGGTCTAAATGTTTTTTAATCTGAATCTGTAGAATTTATAAGATTTACTATTAACATCATTAGCTATTATGGTTCTGAATTTTGTGTTTTCCAGGACATCAAGATACCAACATACACACATGGTCAGTCCAGGCCTTCTCTAGGAGATGCAAAACTCAGCAAACCAGTAGTCATCGAAATCATAGAAAAAAAAATTGAATGCCTTAGAAAAGAAAAGTAAGAGACACACCCAGACTGAAAGTCAATAACTTTATTTGTAGATCTTCTGTATTGCCATGGTTTCTAGGTATCTAAGATCCTATTAACTGTACTGAGTTGGTTATGAAGAAAGCTTTTTTTAAAAAAAGAACTGGAGGGAAACATGAGCAGATGAAAATAGCCGTTTGTTACAATACTGAGACTGGATAATTTCTTTTGTCTCTTGAAATTCCTTTGTTTCTCAAATTGTTGAAATGTTATCTGTGCAATAAGCATATTTTAATTAAAGGTAATCAAGAGAACACCATTTGAGGACTACTTACATTAATTATCGATTATAATTAAATTCAGTTTAGAATTTCTTACTTCAGCCACACTGCTGAGCTCAGCAAAAAGGAATACAGGATTCCATGATGTACATATAGTCTCACATTACCATTCTGACTTTTAGATTTTAATAGAGCTCAAGAATAAAATCAATGGACATTAATCTGAATTGTTCAACATTTCTGGATTTAGGTATGAGTCAGAATAAGCAAAACTAGATCTTTCAAGTTTATTTGAAGTTTTGGAAATACTTTAAATGTATCTGGACTACTTAAATAGTTATTTTCTAGAAGACCTAACCAAATGTCAACAACTTTTTTCAGATGACCTTAAGCAAATTAATTCTTACAGTAGAAAGAACAGTATTCTTGGATTTAGCTAGCTTATAAAATTTGGCTACATTGGAAGTACTGATCCTTATTTTTGGCCAAAATTTATTTCTCTTTAAAAGAGCTCCATCTTAGAACCACACTGTTCTCAGAAAGAGAATTATATTATCCTCTCATTAGAACGCAATCTCCATGAGGGGTGGGATTTTTTTGTTTTTTTCCCCGCTTTATTCACTGCTCCAGCCTTAGCACAAAGAAAATACCTTTCACAGAGTAAATGCTTAAGAAAAATGTGATGTTGCATAAATATATAATAACAAATGACTACACAGGAAAGGATATATCTGTTAGAAGAGTATTATGTTGAACTTAACTTTCACTCTGTTTTTCCAATTAGGACTTTAAATATATATGGAACACTGACCTTTGGAACAACAGCTGCTTTCTCTGGAATGTTGACAAACTTCATTTTCAGACATCGCTTCAAGGTCACGCATGATGTTTTGAAGACATATGCATCATTGACTGCACTTCCATTTTTGTCTACCATAGTTTCTTATAAGCTTCTTGTAACAGATGCTTTGTGTTCAGGTAATTTTAAATTCATTAGCATATCATGTGTTTATATCTAAGTAAAATTACTCATTAACATATACTGTTGCTACTGCTGATAATAATCCCTTACATGTGTATATTTCTTTACCACTAACAAAAGTACCTTCACATATATTGTCCTGTTTAAATGCCACAATAGTCTTCCTAATCAGACAGGAAAAATAGTATTGTGGCTTTTTTTTTTTAACAGGTAAGATACTAAGCTGAGACAGGTTCAGGTACACTAAGAAGCAACATAATGTACTAGAAAAAAAGCAGGCTTTGGTATACTACATATTTCACTTAAGTTTTGTGACACTGGGCAAGTCATTTAAGAGACATGCTTGTTTTAAGAGACTCAGTTGTTTTGTATCTATGAATTAGGACTAATAGTACTTACCTCAGGATTGTTTTAAAAATTAAGATAATGTATGCTGAATGCCTGGCATAGTATCTGGTATATTATGGGCGTCTGATGTTACTTCCTGAGGAACTTCAGGAACTTCCTAAGTTACTTCCCGTACTTTAAGTTTCACAGCTAGTAATTGATGGAACCCATGATCCCTGTTCATCAGGTACCTGCTTAAATACCTCATCTCCAGGGAAATCTCTGATTCCCTCAGGTTAAGTTTCTCCATACATTCTCTATTCATTTTACCTTCAAAGCATGTGCACGTTTAAGTATTTGTCTAATGCATTTCTTTCTTAGTAGACTTGACCTGAAGATCAGTGGTTGGGTCTGTTGTGTTACACTGTATCCCTAGCACATGACTGATATACAGACAATACAAATGTACTAATCTGGAATCCAGATATCTGGTCTGCTAGTTTAATATTCTTCATTGTGAAATTGCTCTTGCACCAGCTGTATAAGTAAGAAGTGAACTTATCCTTATATAAAGTGTAATAAAAACATTTAAAATTTTTGATGCATTCAGTATATTGTACCATACACTGAATTTCTAGCATTCTTTCAACTATTTTGCTGTGGTTGAGGACAATGCAAATAAGTACAGTATAAGAACCCAAGACTCTTAATAGCCAAATTTACTTTTGTTTTCCAGGTAACATAAGCCAGGAAAATTGTGTTCTTAGAAGCTCACTGATTGGCATAGCATGTGGTGTTTTATATCCCACTGCTTTGGCTTTTTCTAAAAATGGACGTCTGGCATTCAAGTAAGTCCATCTTCTTGTTCCTTCTTTTCCTTCTCCTCCCTTCCCTACCTCCATACTTCCAAATTTTTTTTTTAATGTTAATAAATTCTCCTTATTCTTTAGCTGCCAGTGACACATTTTAATTAAGATATCATGGTTTCATATTTCAAATAGCTAATTTTAACCCTTTTTGCTTTCTACATGAAAGATCTAGAACAGAAATGATCAGTTTAGGAGAAATCAACAAATGTTCCATAGAATTTACATCCAGACGAAGTCCTTAACTCTTTTTCCTTTTTAGGTATCATACTGTTCCCATGCCACCAAAAGGAAGGGTTTTACTTTATTGGCTGCTGCTTTGTCATACAGAGATAAAAGCAATGGTGATCCCTCTCATCCTTCAGACAACCTTTGGAATATTTCATGGTCTGCAGCACTATGCAATATTTGAAAGTACACTTGAGAAAACTGTTCATGAAGATTAACTGAAGAATGAATGGACACTAAATCAGCTGAATGAACTTTTTTATAAGGACTCAGGCATTGCTGAAAGAGTTAAAAAAATAGTTCTGGATAGACAGTTTGTCTCTTTTCCTTTTGCCCAGTATACAGCAGGTGCTCAATAAATAGTAAATAAATGTAGATTTTGTCTCTGTTTCGTTATTATATATGGAAATGGGCTTGAGGCCCCAGGGTCTAATCTATACATTTATATATTTATTCATTCATAAACATGGAGCACCTGCTAGGTCTCAGGCATTGTGTTACTTTTAATAAGAAATGGCCCTTACCCAGAAGAAACTCACAATTAGAAATGTGAACACACAGCATGAGAGGGTTTGAGAGGTATACCTGTAATTGTGTGAGCATACTGAGGATGTAGCTGTTAAATACTTGTGCAGAAGGGAAAGCTATGGGGAAAAGTGACATTGTCCTAAATTTTGAAGGGAAAGTTGAAAGTTCACAAGAAATCAATATAGAAATAACGTAACAGCCCATTCCTCTGAACTCTCATTCAGTATGCTTAGTAGCTCTTAATCATTAACAAATTCACTATGCTATTTAAAGAACATTTATTGGGACTTTCCTGATGGTCTAGAGACTTTTAAGACTCCATGGTCCCAGGGCAGACAGCCATTGGAATATTTCATGGTCTGGGTTTGATCCCCTGGTCAGGGAACTAGATCCCACATGCTGGAACTTAAAGAGTTCACATGCCATAACTAAAGGTCCTGCTTGCCCCAGTGAAGATTAAAGATCCTATGTGCTGCAACTAAGCCCCAGCACAGCCAAATAAATATTTTTGAAAGAAAGAACATTTATTGAGTATCTATTTGCTATTAATATTGGTACCAGGGGTACAAAGATTCAGTCCTTGCCCTCAAGAAGGTTAATCTAAAGGAGGTCACAGCATGCTGCTTAAGTCTGCTACAGCACTCCTGAGCTACACATTTAATTAAGGAAACTTAGTACCAGAAATGAACACTGATGAACAAGACACGCAATGGAATCTCATAGCTTATTCTCTGTCTTAATCATGTTCATCTTGAGATTTAAGGATTTGGTCATCTGAGGCCCCAGGCAACCTACAGCAGAAATGGAAATCTTAACAAGGTGCTTTACAGCATCAAATATAACAATCTGAAACACATACACTCCTACTAATTAAAAAAAAAATGGCCAGTAAGCCATTCAGCTTCTATTCTCAGAATAATTCATGATACTTGAAACTGAGGAAAAGGCAGGTGAAGGGAGGGAGAGAGGGAGCCAAGTCAAGCAGATAACTACATCAATGGTATTAATATTAACTCTTAAAAATTATTAAGCAACAAGTACATGAAAACCTCATTGTGAGATATTCAAATGATCCAGAAGAATAAAAAGTGAGACATGAAAGTCCCCCTTCACACCCACTCCATCCTATTTCTACTCCATTCTCCAGGGGTAACTACTAAGTTAGCACGACTCTTTCCTTATAGTCTTCCTTTGTAATTTACATATTTTTAAATAAATGGTATTATCCATACATATACTGGAAATTTTCACTTCACTGTATATCTTAGCTTTCCAACTCATTTCATATAAGTCTAATATGTGCTTTTTAGTGACTAAAAAACATTCTTAGTGATTCCAGTATTCACATAGGTGACCCTTTCAACACCTTGGTGTCTCTATCATACCACTTATTCCCATGGTCATACTCTAGACCTGTGCCATCCAATATATAATAGTCATTAGTCATTTGTGGCTGCTGAGCATTTGAAATGTGACTAGTCTAAATTGAGATACATTGTAAGTGTAAAATACGCATTAAGTTTTAAAGATTTTCTATGTAAAAGAATGCAAGATATCTCAATCTTGATTACATGTTGAAATGTTACTCTCTTGGATATACTGGGTTAAATAAACACATTAAAATTGATTTTATCTGCTGTTTTTTTTTTAATCTGGCTACTAGGAACTCTTAAGTTACATACACATGTGCATGCTAGATCACTTCAGTCATGTCTGACTCTTTGTGACCCCATGGATTGTAGCCTGCCAAGCTCCTCTGTCCATGGGATTCTCCAGGCAAGAATACTAGAGTGGGTTGCCATGCCTTCCTCCAGGGGATCTTCCCAACCCAGGGATCAAAGCACATCTCTTAGGTCTCCTGCATTGGCAGGCAGGGTCTTTACCACTAGCACCACCTGGGAAGTCCTACATAAAGTGGCATGTATTTTTATCAAATTGTTTCTCTAGACCTTATCGTTATCAATAAACTCAAATTCTTCACATTGTCAGTTATAAAACTCCATGTTCTGGTCACTACCTCCCGTCCTTCCCATCTTTTCCTCCTCACACCACATACTTCGCTTTACCAGAATCTATAATCCATCGATCCCACTACCTTTTCACTGTCTCTCACCCCTCTACCTCCTGACTATCCCTCTCCAGTTTCAGCTACATCAATCTTTTTAAAGTTTTCCAATCTTGAGGAAAAAAGCATAAAAATGAATCTAGCTAAATTTGATTATGAAATAGAGGTACTGGCCTCTTGTTTTCTTTTGTGAATTTTCTGTTCACGCCTTTGACCCATTTGATTTGTAAATCAAATAAATTCTCTGTAAATTCTGGGTATTTTGCTTCTTCAGATGCCGAGATAGTCATCTGGGAAATAGCAAGATTGACTTATATGTTCACTTCCCTTGCCAACTGAAAACAGAAGAGATTTGTCCCTTACTCCATGACTTCAATTTGCCTTTTATACAATAGAAAATGTAGGGAAGTATGTCAATATTTTCCTCTGGCTTTGGGAAGCAGTACTTGTCAAAGTCTCTGTAAGAGGCCATAAAGGGGAATTAGGGAAATCTTGATCTGAGCCTGAGCCCAAAGGTAAAACTAAGTGAACCACAGTGAAGAAAGGCAGCAAGTCTCTAGAGGCAAGATAGTTCAGAGGTGTGAAGTACAGCCTGGAGCTCCCTTCTCAAAGTTCAGATCCTGGCCTTACTATGCACCAATGGGATGACTTTGAATAAGCTATTTTACCTCTCTGCACCTCAGTTTCCTCATCTGTAAAATGAGAAATAAAGACTACTTACCTCATAGTGTTGTCAGGACTAAATGAGTTAATACATGTAAATCAAAATTGTGGCCAACTCACAGGATGTTACTGCCATTACCACACACCAGTTTACCATTTTTCTAGGAAATATTAGAAGCACAGCAAAGAAAATCTGTAACTTCCATTTGAATACATATTCATTCATTCGGCTAATATTAAGACGTAGTGTATGAAAAACATTGTAGACCACATGTTGGGCAATTTACCTAAACTTTCTGACTGCTTTGCAGTAAGGTTATAAAAATGGAACCACACCATACCTGGCCTATAGAAGGTGCTCAATAAATGTGTTTACATTTGTCTGTTTTCCCTGATATTTTCCCTGAGTCATATAACAGTGACTAAGATATGGTCCCAACTATAAGCTCTTACCTTCTCTCTTGGATTTTTCCCCCTCCATTTCCTCCAACTGCCTTATTGGCCATGTGATTATCCTGTTTTGTGTTTACTGTATCACACTGTATTGCTTGCAGTGTATTGTATAATATTGATTTTCTTCTTGCTTTTGAACAATTATATTGGCATGTATAAACTATTGAGCATTTTAATTTCCAAGCTTAAGCAGTAATCTAATAATGAGGAAATTATATTCTACAGATGTGGCTGAATTTCATAGAACCTGTTCACTTACTTTCCTAGGCCTCATTTAAAAAAAAAATTGTTCCAAATATACATAACGCATATTCCTCTACTTTCAACATCTTATCCTCCTCAAAGTCATACTATCATTAATAAGTATGAATAATTGAATCTTGGTACCCCTGAATACCACCAGCTTCACTAAAGTAACAAGGCCCCCTAAAAGCCTCCCCAAGATTAGACATAGCAGAAGAGTAGTGAACTTAAAAGACATAACAATAGCAACTTCAAAATAAAACTGAAAAAAACTAGCGTAGTATTAGCGAGTAGACTTATATATCTATAATTTAAGACAAAGAAGCAATTAAAAAAAATGTTTGAAATAGTAATGGCCAAAACTTTCCAAATTTGATAAAACCTATAAAACCAGGTTCAATGATTTCCAGATCAAAATGGTGACACAACAGGCCCTTAAACTCATCTCCTACCATAAACACACTGAATCTATAGCTACACATGAGCAAATCCCTCTAAAAGAAATCCAGTGGCCAACAAACACATGAAAAGATGTTCAATGTCACTAATTATTACAGAAATGCAAATCAAAATTACAATGAGGTATATCAGCTCACACCAGTCTGAACAGTCATTATGAAAAAATCTACAAACAATAAATGCTGTAGAGGGTGTGAGAAAAGGGAACCCTCTTACACTGTTAGTGGGAATGTAAATTGATACACCCACTATGGAGAACAGTATGGAGGGTCCTCAAAAAGCTAAAACTAGAACTAGCATATGACCCAGCAATCCCACTCTGGGCATACACCCACAGAAAACCATAACTCAAGAAGATACATGCACCCCAATATGCATTACAGTACAATTTACAATAGCCAAGACATGGAAGCAACCAAAATGTCCATCAACAGAGGAATGGATAAAGAAGATGCTGTACACAGATACAATGGAATATTACTCAGTCATAAAAAGAACTTGGGCAATTTGAAGAGAACCTGGATAGACCTAGAGACTGTCATACACAGTGAAGTAAGTTAGAGAAAAACAAATATCGTTTATTAATGCTTGTATGAGGAATCTAGAAACATGGTAGAGATGAACTTATCTGCCAAGCAGAAATAGCAACAAAGATGTAGAGAACAAACGTATGGATACCAAGGTGGACAGAGCGGGTAGGATGAATTGGGAGATTAGGATTGACATATATACATTGCTGCTGCTGCTGCTGCTGCTAAGTCGCTTCAGTCGTGTCTGACTCTGTGTGACCCCAGAGATGGCAGCCCACCAGGCTCCCCCGTCCCTGGGATTCTCCAGGCAAGAACACTGGAGTTTAAATAGATAACTAATGAGAACCTGCTGTACAGCACAGAGAACTCTACTCAATGCTCTGTAGTAACCTAAATGGGAAGGAAATCTAAAAAAGAGGGGATATATGTGTATGTATAACTGATTAACGAGCAGAAACTAACACAACATTGCAAAGCAACTACAGCCAATAAAAATTAATTTTAAAAAAAGAAATCTAGACAACTAACTGAGCAACTACTACATATTAGGCAAACAAGAAGAGGTACACAACAAAGTATGTAGGAAAAGCTGAGAAACAGGCTTTCCATAAGCCCCACTGCCAACCGAATAACACACTATCGGGGGAAACTTGAAAATCCCAGTTCCTTCCTGAGGAGAGAAGGATTTGGACCCAACACCTAGTATTCCAACATTTGAACTTCACCTGAAAGGACTTGTAAAATGACTAGACTTGTTTAATTTTCCTATTATCCATCTGTAAAAGAAGAGTAATATTTATGTCTTGAGGATACTGTAAGAATTAATTAAACTAACTAAATGTCCATTCACAGATGAATGGGTAAAGAAGATGTGGTACATGTATACAATGGACTACTACTCAGCCATAAAAAAGAATGAAATAATGCCATTGCAGCAACATGGATGGACCTAGAGATTATCATACTAAGTGAAGTAAGTCAGACAAGATAAATATATCACTTATACGTGGAATTTAAAATATGACACAAATGACCTTACCTATGAAACATACTTACAGACAGACAATAAACTGGTGGGTGCCAAGGATCTGGGCCTTGGGGAGGGGTAAATTGAGAGTTTGGGATTAGCAGATGCAAACTATTATAGAATGGATACAGAATGGATAAACAATATGGATACAGAATGGATAGACAACATGGTCCTACAGAAGAGCACAGGAAACTATATTCAATATCCTGTGATAAATCATAATAGAAAGGAATATGAAAAAGAATTTAGAAGGCAAAGTGGTTGTCTGAGGAGGCTTTACTAATAGCTGAGAAAAGAAGACAAGCAAAAGGCAAAGGAAAAAGGGAAAAATATACCCAACAGAATGTGGAGTTCCAGAGAATAGCAAGGAGAGCTAAGAAAGCCTTCTTAAGTGAACAATGAAAAGAAATAGAGGAAAACAATAGAATGGGAAAGACTAGAGATATCTTCAAGAAAATTAGAGATATCAAGGGAACATTTCAGGCAAGGATAGGCATGATAAAGGACAGAAATGGCAAGGACCTAACAGAAGCAAAAGAGATTAAGAAGAGGTGGCAAGAATACACAGAAGAACTACACAAAAAAGTTTTAATGACCTGGATACCACAACAGTGTGGTCACTCACCTAGAGCCAGACTTCCTGGAGTGTGAAGTGAAGTGCCTTAGGAATCATTTCTACCAAAAAGCTACTGGAGGTGATGGAATTCCAGCTGAGCTGTTTCATATCCTAAAAGATGATGCTGTTAACGTGCTACATTCAATATGCCAGCAAATCTGGAAAACTTAGCAGTGGCCACAGGACTGGAAAAGATCAGTTTTCACTCCAATTCCAAAGAAGCAAATGTCAAAGTGTTCAAACTACCATGCAACTGCACTTATTTCACATGGTAGCAAGGTAATGCTCAAAATCCTTCAAGCTAGGCTTCAACAGTATGTGAACCAAGAGCTTCTGGATGTACAAACTGCCTTAGAAAAGGCAGAGGAACCAGAGATCAAACATCCAACATTCATTGGATCACAGGGAAAGAAAGGGAATTCCAGAAAAACATCTACTTCTGCTTCACTGACTATGCTAAAGACTTTGACTGTGTGGATCACAACAAACTGGGGAAAATTCTTAAAAAGATGACAATACCAGACCACCTTACCTGTCTCCTAAGAAACCTGTATGCACATAAAACAACAGACTGATTCAAAATTGAAAAAGGAGTACATCAAGACTGTATATTGTCACCTTGCTTATTTAACTTCTATGCAGAGTACATCATGTGAAATGCTGGGCTGGAAGAATCACAAGCTGGAATCAAGATTGCTGGGAGAAACATTTACAACCTCAGATATGCAGAAAACACCACTCTAATGGCAAAAAGTAAAGAGGAATTAAAGAGCCTCTTGATGAGGGTGAAACAGAGTGAAAAAGTTTACTTAAACTCAACATTCAAAAAACTAAGATCACGGCATCTGGTCCTAACACTTCATGGCAAATAGATGGGGGGAAAATGGAAATGGTGACAGGGTTTATTTTTTTGGACTCCAAAATCATTGCAGATGGTGACTGCAGCCATGAAATTAAAAGATGCTTGCTCCTTGGCAGGAAAGCTATGACAAATCTAAACAGTGTTTAAAAATAAAATAAAATTTAAAAAAATTAAAAAAAAAAAACAGTGTATTAAAAAGCAGAGACATCACTTCGCTGACAAAAGTTCTTAATAGTCAAAGCTATGATTCTTCAAGTAGTCATGTACACATGTGAGAGTTGGACCATAAAGAAAGCTGAGCACTGAAGAACTGATGCTTTCTAACTGTGGTGTTGGACAAGACTCTAGAGAGTCCCTTGGACTGCAAAAAGATCAAACCAGTCAATTCTAAAGGAAATCAACGCTAAGTATTCATTGGAAGGACTGATGCTAAAGCTAAAGCTCCAGTACTTTGGCCACCTGATGCAAAGAGCTGATTCACTGGAAAAGACCCTGATCGTGGGGAAGACTGAAGGCAGGAAAAGAAGGTGACAGAGAATGAGATGGTTGGATAGTATCACTGACTCAATGGACATGAGTTTGAGCAAACCCTGGGAGAAAGTGAAGGACAGGGAAGCCTGGCATGCTACAGTCCATGGGGTCTCAAAGAGTAAGACATGACTTAGCAACTATACAACAAATATATATATATATATATATAACTATATGTGAATAAAATGACCTTTTTGAAAAAGACCCTGCACCCCAGGTGCACACCAAGCCAACTGTCTCAAAGTTGGCAGGAAAATTCACTGCACTTTCTCTTGCCAGAACCCTTACTGCCCACACAGTGTGGTACCATTAGGAGGAAAACCTCAATTCGCATACTCTTCCTGGTGAGAGAAACAAGTAGAATTTATGTTCAAAACTCTGACTTTTAAGGGGGCTGCCTGAGGGACCATTCTCCATCTCATTTGAATCCAAGTACCGACAGAAAGGAAGGGGTCAGATTAGGGATATCTAAGAACTCAACCATCATTGTGCACCAATCTCCATTACCAGACAGACTAGGTAGAGATCCAAAACTGGAGCACCAAAGAGGACACGGTATCAAAGAGACCCTCCAGCAGGAGCTTTCAAGAAGAATTAGCAAACCTCTTAAAGCACAGAGAGTATGTGTCCTCAGAAAATATTTGAGTGGCCTCCAGAATCACTAGCCAGGCTAAGTGGAAAAAGTTCTCCCTATACAATTGCAGATTGAAAAATCTGGGAGTGATGCCTGATTTTTCAAATGCTAAAGTCCCAATGAAAAGTAACAAGCCATACAAAAAAAAAAACAAGAAAAAAGACACATTTAAAGGAATAAATTAAATCTCCAGAAACTAACCCTAATGAGACAAACAGAAATGTATTAATTACCAAAAAAATAAAAATTGTTACAAGGTTGCTTGATGAATTAAAAGAGAACACGGACATCTAACTGAAATCAGGAAATTATGCAATGAACAAAATGCGAAAATCAATAAAGGAAGGAAACTATGAAGAAGAACCAAACAGAAATTGTAGAACTTAAGAATGCTGTAAATATCTAGATTGAAAAATTCACTAAAGGGACTCAAAAGTAAAGGCAAGAAATCAGAAGAAATAATCAGTGAACTTGAAGACATAACTTTCAAATTTGGCGGGGCGGGGGCTGGTATAGCTCAGGGGTAGAGCATTTGACTGCAAAAGTTGTTTGGTTTTTTGTGGGTTTTTGTTTTGTTTTTTTTTGCAGAGGAGAAAAGGAAAAAAATGAACGATGAAAAATGAAGACAGCCTACAGCACTCTGGGGTCATCATCAAATGGAACCATATATGCATCATGTGAATCCCAGCAGGAGAAGAAAGGAAGAAGAAATAATGGTCAAAATCTTACCAAATCTGAGGAGAGAAGTGGACATACAAAATCAAGATATTCGAGAAACTCCAGTTAGGAAAACTCTAAAGGGATTTGCAATGAGAGATGTTGCTGAAAGAGAAAATCAAGAAGACATGACCAGAGAGCTGGATCAGGGCAAAATGGCTTCTCTTGCACTCTCTGTCCTTAGAATGCTCATTCTGCCCTTGAAAATGGTAGGAACCGTTTTCAAGGACACAGCCTTGAGACAGCAGTATTGTTGAGACCATCCAGATAGCATACATATGACTGAACCCAGTTAAAGCCACTCTGTAAACTTAGAGATTCTGACAGGTGGTGTGGAGATCTACTCACCTTGCAGCTGCCCAAGATAAGCCCTGTATGTAAATTCCCTTGCTTAATAAAACTGCCACCCACCAAGATGAAGTTGTCTGCTTCATTCATCAGTCTCTCCTTGTCCTCCTTGTGTAGAGGCCAGTTTGCAAATCTACAGACATTATAATCAAACTGTCAAAAGTCACAGGCAAAGGATCTTAAAAGCAGCCAGGGAAAAGCAACTTGTTATGTACAAAGGGGCTACTAGTAGATTATAAGCAGATTTCTCAGTGAAAACTCTGTAGGCTGGAAAGGAGTAAGATGATATATTTAAAGTACTGAAAGAAAAAAATGCCAACCAATAATACCATAACTTGGGGAACTGTTCTTCAAAAAACAAAGGAGAAATAATTTCCTACAAAAACCAAAGTTGAGGACGTTCCTTACCACTAGACCTGCCCTACAAAATGCTGAAGGGAATCCTTCCAGTTAAAGCAAAAAGACTATAAGCAACAACACAAAACCATCCAAAAGTATAACACTCCCTGGTAAAGGTAAGTATTCTGTAGTGTGATAATGTATATGTGTAAATCACTTTACAATCTAATATAGAATTTAAGATACAAAAGCATAAAAATTGTAAATTTGTTACTGGTATGCAATATAAAAGAAGTAACTATCATCAATAACATATATAAGCATACCTCATTTTATTGCTTTATTGTGCTTTGTAGATACTTTGTTTTGTACAAATTGAAGATTTGTAGCAACCCAGTCAGACACCATTTTTCCAACAGTATTTACTCTCTTCATGTCTTTCTGTCACAGTTTACTAATTCTTGCAATATTTCAAACCCATCACCTGAAAAAGATAATTCACTGAAGACTCAGATGATAGCATTTTTCAGCAATAAGGTATTTTAAGACATGTACATTGTTTTTAAAGACATAATACTATCGCACACTTAACAGACTATATACAGTGTAAATGTAACTTTAATACGCACTGGTAAACCAAACAATTTGTATGATTTGCTTTACTGTGATATGTGCTTTATTAAGGTGGTCTGGAACCAAAGTCACAATCTCCCAGGTGTGCCTGTAATGAGAAAGGAAGAGATATAAAGGAAGACAGATTTTATAGGAAACTGAAGTCAGTATCAGTTTAAAATAGATTGTTATAATTTTAAGATGTTTCAAGTCATTGGAATGGTAATCACAAAGAAAATACCTATATAATTTACAGAAGGGAAAATGAGAAGAGAATCAAAATATAAAAACATTCTCAAGACAGATAACATGTTAAACTACAAAACAGGCTTTTACACAATTAAGAAGACTGAAATTATACAAAGTATCTCCTCTGGCTACAATGAAATGAAACTGGAAATAAATAGTAGAAGAAAAACAGGAAAACCACAAATATATGGAAATTAAACACTGTACTCTTTTTTCAAGTTTATTATTCAATATATATATGTACATTACCCAAACATATTCTGTCAATACATATTCAGTTCAGTTCAGTTCACTCTTTGCGTGTCCGTCTCTTTGCGATCCCATGAACCGCAGCACGCCAGGCCTCCCTGTCCATCACCAACTCCCGGAGTTCACCCAGACTCATGTCCATCAAGTTGGTGATGCCATCCAGCCATCTCATCCTCTGTCGTCCCCTTCTCCTCCTGCCCCCAATCCCTCCCAGCATCAGGGTCTTTTCCAATGAGTTAGCTCTTCGCATGAGGTGGCCAAAGTATTGGAGTTTCAGCTTCAGCATCAGTCATTCTAATGAACACCCAGGACTGGTCTCCTTTAGGATGGACTGGTTGGATCTCCTTGCAGTCCCAGGGACTCATAAGAGTTCCAACACCACAGTTCAAAAGCATCAATTCTCCAGTACTCAGCTTTCTTCACAGTCCAACTCTCACATCCATACCTGACCACTGGAAAAACCATAGCCTTGACTAGAAGGACCTTTGTTGACAAAGTAATGTCTCTGCTTTTTAATATGCCATCTAGGTTGGTCATAACTTTCCTTCCAAGAAGTAAGTGTCTTTTAATTTCATGGCTACAATCACCATCTGCAGTGATTTTGGAGCACAAAAAATAAAGTCTGACACTGTTTTCAATATATATTACACTAAAATTAAAGTCTGTTTCATCAATAGGTATAACTAAAATCCCTCAAATTTCAATCCAAATATATTCACTTTGTTTAGTATAAACCAAATCCTTTGTACTGTACTTGAACCAATTCATGTCACTGTTGGTAGAAGTGAAGCACCACACACCCTCCTGCACGTCCTTGCTGCATATATCCAACTGCAAGACTTACCTCTCCTCTGACGCTCCACCCTTTCTATGGCGAGTTACACAGAAGTCACATTCACCACAGCTGACAAAAACAGTCTTTATTTTTTTCCCCTCTTTGAACACAGAAACTCCTATGTATTTATATTTTAGGGTAAAAGACAAAGTTTTAATCATGTATTTACACTTTGGTTTCTCTTTTCATAACGACAAAATTTACAGTATCATTATTATCATACTAAGTAAAGTCAGAAACAGAAAGACAAATATCATATGATATCACTTCCATGTGGAATCCAAAACAATGATACAAATGAACTTATTTACAAAACAGAAATAGACTCACAGACAAAAAACAAACCTATGGTTACCAAAAAGGGAAGAAGAGGAGGAATACATTAGGAATTTGGGATTCACAGATACACACTACTATATATAAGACAGACAGACAATGAAGAGCTATGGCAGAGCACAAGAAGTCATAGTCAATATTTTGTAATAAACCATCGTAGAAAAGTATTTGGAAAAAAAAAGTATTTGGAAAAAAAGCATGTATGTATTTATTATATATGTATAACTGAATCACTTCACTGTACCTGAAACATTGTAAACTATATGCAGCTAAAAAACTTTTTAAAAAAGACATAATTGACATACAACATCATATTAGTTTCAGGTACACAACATAATGATTTAATACATGTATATATTTCCAAATGATTACCACAATAAGTCTAGGTAATCTCCATCACCACATACATGTATAATTTTTTTTCTAGGAATGGGAACTTTTAAGATTTACTTTCTTACCAACATCACTTCCAGGTATACAGCTCAATAGACTTCAGAGCAAGATGCTGAAGAGATATTTACACACCAATATCCATCACAACATTATTCACAACAACCAAGTGAAGCAACCCAAACATCCATCAAAAGAAGAATGGATAAAGAAATTGTGGTGTAGTGACTTCCCTGGTGGCCCAGTACTCTGTGCTCCCAATGTAGGGGATCCAGGGGCGATCTCTGTACAGGGGCATATTGTTGTCATTCAGTCACTAAGTCATGTCCAACTCTTTGCAACCTCATGGATTGCAGCAAGCCAGGCTTCCCTGTCCTTCACTGTTTCCCAGAGTTTGCTCAAATTCACGTCCATTGAGTCAGTGATGCTATGATCCCACATAACTAAGCCCATAAGTAGCAACTAGGGAAGCCCACACACCACAACAAAGAACCTACATGTAGCAACGAAGACTCAACACAGTCAAAATAAATAATTTTAAAAAGATATTGTGATATATGCATACACACACACACATATATGCATAAACTATAATACTGAAAGTGAAGTTAAAGTGTTAGTCGCTCAGTTGTGTTGACTCTTTGTGATCTCATGGAATGTAGCCTGCCAGGCTCCTCTGTCCATGGGATTTCCCAGGAAAGAATACTGGAGTGGGTTTTCATTTCCTTCTCCAGGGGATCTTCCCAACCCAGGGATCGAACCTAGGCCTTTCACATTGCAGGCAGATTCTTTACTGTCTGAGCCACCAGGGAAGCCCCAAACTGTAATATTATTCACTCTTAAAAAATGATGGAAATCCTGTCACATGCTATAAAATGGATAAAACTCAGGGACACTGTCCTAAATAAAATACATCAGTCACAAAATGACAAATAATGTATGATTCCACTCACATAAAGTATATAAAGTAGTCAAACTCATAGAAACAGAAAACAGAAAGGTAGTTACCAAGGGCTGAGGGGAGTGAAGAGGAGTAATTAGCATCTAGTGGGTACAGAGTTTCAGGGTTGCAAAATGAAAAAGTTCTAGAGATATATTGCTTAACAATGTGAACGTACCTAACGCTACTAAACTATACACTTTAAGGTGGAAAACATGGTAAATTTAGTGATACGGTTTTTTACCACAATTTTTAAAACTAGAGCCAAATACTATTTAGACTTGCAAAATGTGAAAGATTTCACCACCAAAAGATTTGCTTTCTAAAATAATACTTTGGATAGAATGATACCAGATGTAAATAAATCTATTAAAAAAAAGAAAAAGAAAAACACTAGAGATTGAAAATATGTGGATAAATATAAATTTTCTTAGTTTTAAATTTATTTCACAGACAAATCACTACTGACATCAAAAAATGGTTATGTGGTGTGTAGTTTATAACATGTATGGAAGCAAATGTATGAAAACAATAATACAAAGACTGAGAAGAAATGAAAGTATACCATGGTAACATTCTCACTTGTAAAGTGGTAAAATATCACTTGAAGATCAGTTCAATTCAGTCGCTCAGTCATGTCCAACTCTTAGCAACCCCATGGACTACAGCACGCCAGGCCTCCCTGTCCATCACCAACTCCCAGAGTTCACTCAAACTCTTATCCGTCAAGTCAGTGATGCCATCCAACCATCTCAGTCTCTGTCGTCCCCTTCTCTTCCCGCCTTCAGTCTTACCCAGCATCAGGGGCCTTTCAAATGAGTCAGTTCTTCGCATCAGGTAGCCAAAGTATTGGTGTTTCAGCTTCAGCATCAGTCCTTCCAATGAATATTCAGGACTGATTTCCTTTCGGATGGACTGGTTGGATCTCCTTCCTGTCCAAGGGACTCTCAAGAGTCTTCTCCAGCACCACAGTTCAAAAGCATCAATTCTTTGGCGCTCAGCTTTCTTTATAGTCCAACTCTCAAATCCATGCATGACCACTGGAAAAACCATAGCTTTGACTAGATGGACCTTTGTCAGCAAAGTAATGTCTTTGCTTGTTAATATTTTAATATGCTGTCTAGGTTGGTCATAGCTTTTCTTCCAAAGAGCAAGTGTCTTTTAATTTCATGGCTGCAGTCACCATCTGCAGTGATTTTGGAGCCCCAAAAAATAAAGTCTGGCACTGTTTCCATTGTTTCCCTGTCTATTTGCCATGAAGTGATGGAACCTGATGCCATGATCTTCATTTCTTGAATGTTGAGTTTTAAGTCAACTTTTTCACTCTCCTCTTTCACTTTCATCAAGAGGCTCTTCAGCAAGTTCCTCTTCACTTTCTTCCATAAAGGTGGTGTTATCTGCATATGTGAGGTTATTCATATTTCTCCTGGCAATCTTGATTCCAGCTTGTGCTTCATCCAGCCCAGCATTTCACATGATGTACTCTGCATAGAAGTTAAATAAGCAGGGTGACAATATACAGCCTTGATGTACTCCTTTCCCAATTTGGAACCAGCCTGTTGTTCCATGTCTGTTCTAACTGTTGCTTTTTGATGTGCATACAGATTTCTCAAGAGGCAGATAAGATGGACTGTGACAAGTTAAATATATTGTTGTGAGTTGATTTGTGATCCCCACCCAAATACATTTTCAAGTTCTAATCCCCAGTACCTGTGAATGTATCCTTATTTGGAATTAGCATCTTTGAAGATTTAAGTTAAAATGAGGTATATTGGATTAGGGTGAACACTTAACCAATGGTGTCCTTATACGATAAGAGAAATTTGGGTACACAGACATACACAGAGGGAAAGGCCATAGTAAGTCACAAAGACACAAGGAGAACCACCATATGAAAATAAAAGCAGAGATTGTGGCGATACTTCTACAGGTGAAGAGACACTAAGCATTGCTAGAGACCACCAGAAGGAAGGGAGCATAGAACAGACTGTCCTTCAGCACTTCCAGAAGGAACTAACCTAGCCAATACACTGATTTCAGACTTCTAGCCTCCAAAATAGTGAGTGAATACATTTGTTATTTTAAGCCACAAAGCCTGTGGTACTTTTCTGGTAGCCTGTCTAAACTAATAGAGAGGTAGACAGTATATGCTAAAGCAACTGCTACCAGTTTCTAAAAGAATTATACCTAATAGGCCAACGAAGAAATAAAATAGAATTTTAAAATATTCAGTTCAAAAAATAAAGGCAGAAGAAAAGGAAGGGGAATGTAGAACATATGAAACAAATAGAAAACAAATATTAACAGCAAGATGATAGATTTAAGACCCAAGAATATAAAAATCATTTTAAATATAAATGGCTTAGACACCTTCTTCATTAAAAGTAAGAAATTGTCGATTTCAATTTTTAAAAAACAATATCCAATTATATACTATCTACAAGAAGCCTACATTAAGCATAAAAACACAAATAGATTAAAAGTGAAACAATGGGAAAAGCTATGTCATGTTCAGTTCAGTTCATATCAGTTGCTCAGTCGTGTCCGACTCTTTGCGACCCCATGAACTGCAGCACGCCGGGCCTCCCTGTCCATCACCAACTCCTGGAGTTCACCCAGACTCATGTCCATCGAGTCGGTGATGCCATCCAGCCATCTCATCCTCTGTCGTCCCCTTCTCCTCCTGCCTCCAATCCCTCCCAGCATCAGGGTCTTTTCCAATGAGTTAGCTCTTCGCATGAGGTGGCCAAAGTATTGGAGTTTCAGCTTCAGCATCAGTCCTTCCAATGAACACCCAGGACTGGTCTCCTTTAGGATGGACTGGTTGGATCTCCTTGCAGTCCAAGGGACTCTCAAGAGTCTTCTCCAACACCACAGTTCAAAAGCATCAATTCTTTGGCACTCAGCTTTCCTCACAGTCCAACTCTCACATCCACACATGACCACTGGAAAAACCATGGCCTTGACTAGACACTAATCAAAAGAAACTTCTTGGAGGGACCTACCTGGGAGTCCAGTGGTTAGATTCCATGCTTCCAGCACAGGGGGCACAGGGTTCAATTCCTGGTCGTGGAACTAAGAACCTGCATGCCACGTGGTGTGAACAAAAAAACAAGAAACAAAAGCTATTGGAGTGGCTATGTTAATGTTAAATTAAAGTGCAAAGCAAAGCATATTACCAATTATTAAGAAGGTTATTTCATAATGATACAGAGATAAATGTTTATTCATATAATAATGAAGCTTCAAAATACATAAAGCAAGAGCTGATAGAAATGAAAGGAGAAACAGAACAATTCCCATACTAGAGATTTCAATAACCTTCTCTCAATCATTGATAGAACAAGTTGGTTGAAATTCAGAAAGAATAAAGAATTCTTCACTATCAATCAACTTATGGTATTGATGTTTTTGAAAATTTGGCACAGCAGCTGCATATACATTCTTTTTAATCACATATGAAACATTTACACAGATGGACCAGAATCTGGGCTATAAATACCAATAAATTTAAAAGGATCAAGTCATACAAAGTATATTCTCTGACCACAGTGGAATAGAATTAGAAATCAATAACAGAAAGGTATTCAAAAAATTGAACTATTAGGAAAGTAACACACTTCCAAGAAACTCACAGGACAAAGAAAATAGAAGAGAGAATTTAGAAATATTTGAAACTAAACTAAAAGAGTGAACAGTGTTTCAAAATCTGTTGTTGTTTAGTCACTAAGCTGTCTCCAACTCTTTTGGGGCCCCATGGACTGTAACCTGCCAGGCTCCTCTGTCCACAGGATTTCCCAGGCAAGAATACTGGAGTGAGTTCCCATTTCCTTCTCCAAGGGATCTTCCCAATCCTAGGATCAAACCAGTGTCTCCTGCATTAGCAGGCAGATTCTTTACCACTGAGCCACCAGGGAATTAAAGCAGTACTTGGAGGGAAATTCATAGCATTAAACTCACATATGGAGTAGAAAAAGATTTCACACCAATGATCTTAGCTTCCTCCTTAAGAAATTACAAAAAGAGGACCAACTTAAATCTCAGGCAGGAATAAGAAAGGAAAAAAGATAGAACAGAGCAGAATACAATCAAATTGAAAACAGAAAAAAGCAAAACAAACAAATCAATTAAATATGAAACTAGTTGAGAAGATTAAAAAAATTACACACCACTAGCCCAACTATCAGACATAAAAAAGAGAAGACACAATGACCAATAATAAGAAAGAAATGTGGCCTCACTACAGATTTTAGAGAAAAATAAAAGAAAAACTATGAACAATTTAAGACAATAAATCTGATGAATTTGACATTTCATCCTGTCTTGAAAGAACAGTTTTTTATAAAATCTCAATGAAAAAAAATTGCTTTTATTAATCTAGAATGGCTTGCTTCAGATATTGTACAGCACTCACACTTATTAACTTCAAATTAGCTTAAAACCATTGAAAATTACATTGGAATAAGAGTATAGAGTGTTAGGGGAAAACGCACTCGCATGCACACACACACGTACACACACACACACACAATCTGGTTTTCCCAAACTTTCTCACTTACCTCGTAAACTTTCCAGCTGGGATGCACACCCACTTTCCACCTCCATATATGAGGGCCTGTTTTTATTTTCTGGTTCACTGACAAGCTACAGTTTGACAGTAGATAAAGCCCTCTCCAGATGTTCAAACTGGTTTACAGAAAAGGCAGAGGAACCAGAGATCAAATTGCCAACATCCACTGGATCATCAAAAAAGCAAGAGAGTTCCAGAAAGACATCTATTTCTGCTTTATTGACTATGCCAAAGCCTTTGACTGTGTGGATCACAATAAACTGTGGAAAATTCTGAAAGAGATGGGAATACCAGAGCACCTGACCTGCCTCTTGAGAAACCTATATGCAGGTCAGGAAGCAACAGTTAGAACTGGACGTGGAACAACAGACTGGTTCCAAATAGGAAAAGGAGTACATCAAGGCTGTATATTGCCACCCTGCTTACGATAAGAGTACATCATGAGAAACACTGGGCTGGAAGAAGCACAAGCTGGAATCAAGACTGCTGGGAGAAATATCAATAACCTCAGATATGCAGATGACACCACCCTTATGGCAGAAAGTGAAGAGGAACTTGCTGAAGAGCCTCTTGATGAAAGTGAAAGAGGAGTGAAAAAGTTGGCTTAAAGCTCAACATTCAGAAAACGAAGATCATGGCATCCAGTCCCATCACTTCATGGGAAATAGACGGGGAAACAGTGGAAACAGTGCCAGACTTTATTTTTGGGGGCTCCAAAATCACTGCAGATGGTGATTGCAGCCATGAAATTAAAAGATGCTTACTCCTTGGAAGGAAAGTTATGACCAACCTAGATAGCATATTGAAAAGCAGAGACATTACTTTGCCAACAAAGGTCCATCTAGTCAAGGCTATGGTTTTTCCAGTGGTCATGTATGGATGTGAGAGTTGGACTGTGAAGAAAGCTGGGCGCCAAAGAATTGATGCTTTTGAACTGTAGTGTTGGAGAAGACTCTTGAGTCCCTTGGACTGCAAGGAGATCCAACCAGTCCATTCTAAAGGAGACCAGGGTGTTCTTTGGAAGGACTGATGCTAAAGCTGAAACTCCCAGTACTTTGGCCACCTCATGCGAAGAGTTGACTCATTGGAAAAGACTCTGATGCTGGGAGGGATTGGAGGCAGGAGGAGAAGGGGACGACGGATGGCTGGATGGCATTACCGACTGGATGGACATGAGTTTGGGTGAACTCCGGGAGTTGGTGATGGACAGGGAGGCCTGGCGTGCTGCGATTCATGGAGTCGCAAAGAGTCGACACGACTGAGCGACTGAACTGAACTGAATTGAAAGCCCTCACAGCGAACGGGGTGAGGAGAGGTCTTCTGCTCAGGTCTCCTATTAAGTCCGCCCCCCTCCTTTATCTTGTATACCACTTTCTCCTTAGATAAAGCTCAATTATTTTCCCAACAATTTCGGCAAGAGCTTTAACAGGATCCTCACAGGTTTACAAAATAACCAATGAGGCTGTTTCCCCTCCTGCTTTTTAACAGAGGAAAGAGCCCTGCTCCTGCTTGGTTTGTGAGGAAAGAGGATGCGAGGAGACAGGAAACAGAGGCCTTCAGAGGTTTGGTTCAAGACTTTCGTCCTCAATTGTCCTGACTGATGGAGCCACAAGACTCCTTTGCTCTCTAGTTTTTCTTTTGCCTCATTCACCTAATCCTCCTCTCATAAGCAATACAGAGAAAACAAGATCCTGCTGCTCTTCAAGGCGCTCAGATTATGGTGGCATGATCAGCCAAACCGCCAGAGGAGCTCAAGATCCAATGGAGAACGTAAAATCGATGGAGCAAAGAAATCTCAGGTAATTTTAGACTTCGTTTTAACCCACGACCTATCTCGTATGCTGAGGGCTGTGCAATTTCATATATATATATAGCCCTCATGTCAGTACACGACATGTAAACTATTGGCCAGGAAATTTTAAGGAACGTACCCAAGGTAAAAGTTTCAACTAATGGGGCGGATTTCAGGTCACTCAGTTTTCACATTGAAATCTCACAATTTCCAGTCCGTATCCTGAGAAGTGCAGACAGGTTGTAACCGGTACCCTCCGCGTTACCCAAACCGCCGGCCTCTGAGGCGGAGCACCGCCCACTTGCGGGAAGGCCGAGCGCAGCCTCGACCCCGGAAACCCAATCCGCCGCCGGCTCCGACTCGGCGCCCGCCTCGGGCCGGTCACGTGGCGCCCAAAATGGCCGCGCCCGGGCGACTCGAGTGGAGCGTGGCGTGAGCCCTCGCGGGGCCGGAGGAGACCCGCGGAGGCCGCGGCTGCACCGAGGAGCGCGTAAGGTACCGGCGCTCAGGAAGAGGGGCGCCGGCGGGGACTGAGAGATGCGCAGCGGATGACGCTCTGTTCTGCCGCAGCGTGGTAATGAGATCCCAGGACTGAGTCACAACGAGAGGAGGGGAGTCGGTTCCATCGGTCCGACCATCCCTATACTTTCCACCCTAGAAGAAAAGATCTATTTAAATTAAGCCTCTGGCGGCAGGGCCGGGGGAGGGGAAGAGGTTGGAAACCCGTGCTTGAACTTAATCCCAGGTTTACTGCCAATTTACCGGGTGACCTTGGCCTAATTTAATTTTCATCGGCCCCACTTTCCTCATTGTCTGTCTCGGGAGCTATCTTAGAAAACTAATGCAAAAGGCTTTCGAAATGTTTGTAATATTTAAACGTGGCACTCATTGTCGTAGGTGTGGATATATTATTAATAACCAGGATACATACAGTGACCTATTGTGGACCAAATTAAGGGTGACTTTTAATAGCCACACTTTAGAAATGGCTAGCTCACAGCAGGAACCTCAGCAGTATGCAGAGCATAGATCAGAAAACTAGTGATAGCCTTAGGCGGGACTTTTTGGGGGAACATTTCAGACATACACACTGTACACCTTGTATATACTGAATTTGATTGTTTTTGTATCTCTTTCCACCACCCCGCCAACATAAAATTATTCAGCGTTCCTGTAGATCAGAGATCATGTTACTGTAACCAAGGCCCTCAAAAAGTTTGAGTCCAGGAAATCTAGACATTAATTTCCAACCCTGCACTGTACTTAGGATAAATTCAACTTTGTTTAGTTGCTACATTGTGTAGCCTGCCAGGCTCCTCTGTTCATGGGATTCCCAGGCAAGAATATTGGAGTGGGTTGCCACTTCCTCCTCCAGGGAATCTTCTCCACCTAGGGATCAAACCCACATCTCCTGCCTTAGCAGGTGGGTTCTTTACCACTGAGCCATCAGCGAAGCCCTAACTTGAAGGCTATGAAATTCAGTGCACTCAACATTTCCCAAGGCATCTAATGGCTACCCAGTAATATTTGTTAGTGTTATAAATTAATCTTCTAGCAAATGAATAGTGAACCAAGAAAACTACTTAATAATATAGTACATTCTTTCTGAACTTTTGCTTTTCTTAACTCTGCTGCCCTGAAATATGAGCTAAATCTAATGAACTAAATCTTCAAGCTAAAATTTATCATTCACCCATTCCCTTACTCCCTTACTCACTTCAACTAGTGCCTAAGTCAACAAACTACCTGCCTGTGGACCAGAGGAAGGTTATCATTTGTTTCTTTGCAGCCAGCCAGAATGAGTTTTATATTTTTAAATTTTTTAAATTGTTTCATTTTTCTAAGTATGCAACAAAGACCATTATGTGACCCACAAAGCCTAAAATATACTATCTGGCCCTTTAGAGAAGTTTGCTGACCTCTGCTCTAGGGTATAGGTGAAATTGCTAGTGTCTTCTACCTACTAAACAAATGCTTTTCCAAAGTGGTTGTAATGAAAGTCGCTCAGTCATGTCCAACTCTTTGCAACCCCATGGACTGTAGCATACCAGGCTCCTCTGTCCATGGAATTCTCCAGGCCAGAATACTGGAGTAGGTAGCCTTTCCTTTCTCCACAGGATCTACCCAACTCAGGTGTCCCGCATTACAGGTGGATTCTTCACCAGCTAAGCCACAAGGGAAGCCCCAGGGAAGCCCGGTTGTACCCAGATTGGATAGTTTATGCTTCTGGCAGCATATGAGTTTCCGTTACCCCACATTCTTAGCAGTAATTGAAATTTAATTTCTATTTCCCTGATTATAGTGGTTAAGCATATTTTCCTATTTATTGGCTGTTTGGCTTTCCTCTTTGTTACAACTTCAAATTCAGGATTCCCTGGTGGCTCAGCGGTAAAGAATCCACCTGGGAGGCAGGAGCCATGGGAGACACAGGGTCAACCCCTGGGTAGGGAACATCCATGGGAGGAGGAAATAGCAACCCACTCCAGTATTCTTGCCTGGAGAATCCCTTGGACAGAAGAGCCTGGCACGCTACAGGCCTTAGGGTTGCAAAGAGAAGTGCCTATTAACATCTTTTGTCAATTTTTCTATTGAGTTGGTTGCCTTTTTCTTACAGATTTCTAGTACTTTGCATATTCTGAGTACCAACAACGACTCCTTTGTCAGTTATATTGCAAACATTTTCTCTACCACTGGCTTATCTTTATGGTATCTATGAATGAGTTCATTTTAACTGGTTAATACTACTTTAAAATTATGTATTTTATGGTTAGTGCTTCTTGCAGATTTGCAATATTTTTAAGGGTCACAAAAATGTTCTGTGTTTTCTGAAAGTTTCATGTGTTGTCGTCCACGTTCTGGTTTCTGTTTCACATAGAATTGTGGGGGTTTGGAGGCAGAGGTGTTTATGCTAATCAGTTTCATAATCAAATTGATGATTATCAAGCTATGGCCTGATAATTAGCCATAACATCCATTAGCCATAATAAGCTATGGCTGATTTTTTTTAAACTAAATATTTATGGTCTTCAGAAGGCTTTTATAAGCCCTTTTGCTGTTTTTCTATAAATACACATTATTGAAAAATGACATTTTAATTTAAGGCTCAAGATGGAAAATCATGAACCAGATGGTACTATCATCAAGGAGAACTTAACTGATATCATAGCCAGAAAAATTAACCAACTCCCAGAAGCAGAACGGTAAGATCCCTTCTTATACTTAAAAAAAACTTGTTATCAGGTGGATTTTCATCATTGATTCATTTCAATTTAGTTTGACTATAAATAACATACACTATCAGAAAGAAACTGAGATTTTTCTTGCATTGATGAGAAAGGCAGGTCCAGAAAGATTAGCCATTTTACTTGAAGTCAAGGCTAAAATTCGTTTCTTTGGATATCTAATAGTTGTTTTTCCATTTGGCTTAGAGACAAATGTATGTATTTATGGATCTAATTTAAATAACAAAATTTTAGATTTTAAAACTGTGTTCTCAATTCATTACCACTCTTATCAGACTCAATTCATTACTACACTTACCAGTCTGAGAGTGCCATGTAACATACATAGCTAGACAAGAAATTTCAGAGAAATGGGATCATGGCTAAAAGATCATTAAGGCATTATTAATTTATATAGGAAACATGCTGATCTTTGAAGACAACACTGAATGAATTGCAGTCCCTACAAACTGTTCTTAGATCTCCTTCGGAGGCAGCCACTCTAACATTCCATTTAAGCTGAAGCTCAGAGAAGGAATGGCATATGCACAGGCAACAGGACAGCAGTCTCTCATATTTGAGAAACCAGTGTTGCTAAAGTATTAGGGAAGTGGGCATAAGGTTGAAGAAACAGAGTTTTGACAGGGAATGACCCAGCTAACATTTCCAAAGAACATTCCAGTTGTTTTCTGGAAAACAGATTTCAGGTAGGAGAGAAAAGGAAGACCAGTAGGAAAACTGGCATAGTAATCCCAGTGAGTGGTGGTGGCAGTTTGAAGTGAAAAAAAGGATGGATTTGAAATACATTTTGGAAGTATAATCTTACTATCTTGCACAAATTCCAGTCTTGCTGACACCAGCTAAACAAGGGCAGTAATAAGAACTTAAGTGAGATTTTTTTTAAGCTGTATATCCAACTCTCCTCCCCACCACCACACACACACACACACACTGATACTGTTTTCCAGAGATAAACAGAAAACCTTTTTAAGCAAATAAAAGATACGTACCCATGTTTCCAGGCCAGTAAAGAAGGGAAAGCCACACTGACTGACACAAAGACGGGTAGATGTGACAGCCTTGAAGAGAAGGAAGTAGGATGTGCTATTGGGACTTTCACCAAATTAGAATAAGCAATGGGGAAGTGAGCTAGAACTGCAAAGCAAGCTTTAGTTTAGAAGTAAACTGTTTTCAGTCCCTGGCACCTGAGCAGGGCAAATGGCAGCACCTCCTTATCTTTCCCTTGTTCCCTATTTTTCCTGTTTCTATTTTATGCATCCTAGTTCTGTTTGAATCCTTATTTCTTATATTATCAGTTGTTGCTTAGTCGATAAAGTCATGTCCAACTCTTTCCAATCCCATAGACGGTAGCCCCCCAGGCTCCTCAGTCCATGGGATTTCCCAGGCATGGGTTTGTTATTTGAAAAGTTCTTAAGTGTATTAAGCTTGAATATTAAACACTACACTTTCTAATCTACAAAATAATTTCATGTAACAAATTTCATTGCCACTTGTTATTTCTGATCTTATATTTCATTTTATCATGTATCTAGTTATTTTTTATCTTTCCAAAAAAATCCTGAGTTCACGTTTCTAATTTGTATTAGAAACTTTTTGGAAACAGTGACCAGCTATGGCGCTGCTAGGTAACAATTTTCTATTGAATTATTAACTAAACAACATGACTTTAAGCCACAGGAAATTAAAATCTGGTTGGGAGACCACAGACTGTGCTATTCATATTCCAGTTACACTCCTTGATATATTTAGGGACTTATTTATGTAATTTTTAATATTTAACATTAATATGGAGAAGGCAGTGGCACCCCACTCCAGTACTCTTGCCTGGAAAATCCCATGGATGGAGGAGCCTGGTGGGCTGCCGTCCATGGGGTCGCTAAGAGTTGGATACAACTGAGCAACTTCACTTTCACTTTGCACTTTCATGCACTGGAGAAGGAAATGGCAACCCACTCCAGTGTTCTTGCCTGGAGAATCCCAGGGACTGGGGAGCCTTGTGGGCTGCCGTCTATGGGATCGCAGAGTCGGGCACAACTGAAGTGACTTAGCAGCAGCAGCAGCAGCATTAATATATCAACATATTATAATGTATATAATAATTATATATATGGGCAAGTTATTTACCTTAGTATTTGTTCCCATGACTAAAAATGAAAATAATAGGTATTTCACAGTGTTATGATGAAAACAGTATTTTAGAGGAAATGCTTAAGTTTCCCACTCCCTTAGCTCCCACAAAAATACACAGGTCTTTTCCTATTCATGTTTTATGTTACTGTTCAGTAGTTCTCCAGGCCCTCATCACAGATATTGTCTTAATGTACCCTAAGTTTCTAAACTGCCTCCTTTGTACTGCCATCTGTTTTAGTACACTTCTGTTAGATTTCAAGTGTATGTATCTTTCAATCTTCACTAATAAACTATGAAGACACTGAAGGTAGATAATTTTTGTACCTTCATAGCCAAGTGTGCTGTATGCAGTAAGGTGCTCAGTGACTAAATGCCAAGTACCATTATGATTACAAAGTGACCAGTAAGAGAAGTATTATCGTATACAATGTAGAAAGCTCAATTAGAAATTCCTAGAAAAGCCGTCTTGAGTGTTAACCATAGTAGTGAGGGTATTGTATGGTCAGTCTGGCTAATTAAGAATAATAATTGAGAGACTGAAATGCCTGTTACAGGTGGCAAGGCAGGTGGTAAAAGAGTTAAAACTATAGTTAAAACTCAGAAGAGTCTGAATTGGAGTATTTCAATATTCAGCAGTTTTAGGGTTATTTTTTCCCCGGAAACTAAAGAATGGATAGAATGTGCACTTTAAAACTTATACATACCATGCTTCAAAACCAGTTTTACCATTTACTATCCCAAAGCATCATTTTTATTTCAATGAGTTCTTGTGATGTGCCTGGCATAGAGGATCCCTTAAATGTTAGTACTGTTCCAGCCCCCTAACCCTGACTCTAATGCTTCAAGGAAGATTAATAGGGAACATCAATTCCACCTTATTGAATGCCTTCTGTGTGTCAGGTGCTGTTGAAACCAAGATACTTGTATCTTTGTAGCCAGTCTTCAAGTTGTTTACAGGCTAGTTGGGAAGGCTGACATGTAAATCTATGATCAGACAGTACCGCTTTATAATGTGTTGTGCTACAGAAGTTAAGTACTGGGCGTTGTAGGAGCCTAGAGAGGCATCTAAGTCAGACTCTTCAGAAGTTCTTCCCTGCTATACAGGGGTCACAGGGCAGGGGGAATTTCCATACCAATACCCTTTACAAAATCACAAAACAAATTGTACCACTGCATCCTTAATGTGTTGGCCAAATTCAGAACCTTTTGGAATAAAAATCTCTATGTAAGACAGTGATTTTAGATTTGTTTTACAGAGCTCTAAGATATAAATATGATCCTAAAATCCTGATTAAGTTCTGTAACACATGCCAGAATTGTTCTTGGAGAGCTTACATACATGATAGAGCAAAAAGTTACTGTTTTTTCTCACCCATTCAGGAATCTGCTTGAAAATGGATCAACATATGTTGGACTTAATGCTGCTCTCTGTGGCCTAATAGCAAATAGTCTTTTTCGACGCATCTTACATGTGACACAGGCTCGTATAGCTGCTGGCTTACCAATGGCAGTGATCCCATTTTTGACAGCAAATGTATCTTACAAAGGTTTTGTAAGTTTACCTTTGAATACAGGTAAGTTCTATTTCACTATCACCAGTAAGTTCACTTTGGTATAGTTTGTACCTTATGTCAATCCTTAAAGTAGCTATATGATTTAAGGTAGTCACGGCGTACGTCTGTCAGACTTGGATGGGTAAGACTGAACCTTGCTAGCCTCTATAACGCAGCAATTAATTCATATTAGCATGGTCTACCAAACAAGTAAAATAGATATACACAGTAATGCTAAATACTTTCCTTTATCTAACTTATCTTTCCCACAGTGCTTAGTAAGAAATACTTGGAAACTTTTTTTAAAATGTTGACTGCCTTAACATTATAGGAGTTTCTTAAAGGGAAAAAAAATTTTGTGGGAACAAGACTTTATGTAGTAAATCAAAGAGCACCAAATGTGTGTATGTACAGTAGTTATCAAATACATGGAGACTTGATTTCCTTTGGACAGTTCACAATATTTGCTGAGTACTCCAAGTACAACTAAATCATGAAAGGATTTATGATTTCAAAAAAAAAATTATCACAGGTGGTAGTAGGGAAGGAGGCAGTCCATTTAAATTCTCTTAAGTGGTACTTCAAATTTGTTTACATTGGATGAGTATTTTGTTTGAATCCCTAAGATCACTGTGGAAAGAATTTTGATATGCAGGGAAACAATGAAGTGAACAGAATGAGTGAAAACATAAGTTAACTTTCTAGCACCATGTACTAATTTGAAAATGAATAATTTTATAAAAATAAAACCAGACTATATAATGTAAAAATTTAAGATGAATTAAATTGTTAAAACAGATTTCCCATGGGTTTAAAAGTTTCTTAAAGACAAAAATACTAGCCCGGGTTTGCTAATACAAATGAAGAAAACCAGAGGCAGTGCAAACTATTACATTCAAATAGAAAACAAATTAGGGAATTTTCCCTAAAATGGTTTTATCAGTTACTTTTTTTAACTACTCATTTATCAGTTACTTTTTTTAATTACCCATATGTATACCTTTTAACATGCCTTGAGAAATGCATTTACTGTATTACTGCTTGAAATTGCCTATCTTTGATACATATAAGGGGACCTTGAGTTCTTTACGTGTTTGCTTGAATATCCATTTGCGGAACTAATTTGTTTCCTAGGTGATCTGCAGTGTGAAACCTGCACCGTAACACGAGGTGGACTGGTTGGTCTTGTTTTCGGTGGCCTGTACCCTGTTTTCTTGGCTATCCCTGTGAATGGTGGCCTAGCAGCTAGGTAGGATTATTTTCCATAATTACTGAAAAACTTAAGTACACTCTATTTTTTAAGGAATGTTACCTGTTTGATTTGAAAGCATTAATGAGACTTGTTTTTTCCAAGTAATCAAAGAATATTTTTCAAGAATTTGAAAACACTTCTGGAAATTTATTTCACTAACCTCTTGGGTGTGAGGTTCAGGTTTAAAACATAAAGCTGCAAACAGTACTACTGTGACTAGTGTGAAAGCTACATTATATGCATAATGTTCTTAAGAGTTTGTGTACTTCTTCTAAAAGAAAATTCCATCAGAAAATGTGTAGCTATAAGCCAAAATAACTCAGTTATCCTCTGATGAACTCTTCCAGAGGTGAAATGGGAAAAAATTAAAAAAGGACAAAAGAAAACAAAAGGCCAGTTTTTAGGACTAACAGACATTGAAGAGAATGCTATTACCTTAATCTTTACCCTAAGCTAGTTTTAAGACTTCTGGAATTAATATATGTTGTACATAAATACATCACTTAATACAACTATCTTTTCTAGTGAACTGTCTCAATGTTTTCTTACAGGTATAATTCAGCCCTGCTACCAGAGAAAGGAAACATCTTAAATTACTGGATTAGGATTTCTAAGCCTGTCTTTAGAAAGATGTTATTTCCCATTTTGCTCCAGACTGGGTTTGCTGCATACCTCGGGTCTAGACAATATAAACTACTTATAAAGGCTCTTCAGTTACCAGAACCTGGCCTAGAAATTGAGTGATTGTTAAGCAAATCTGTACACAAAAATAAAACTATAAAAATAACCTACATCTGATTATGAATAAACAGAGACTTGTACATAAGGTACAATTCTGGGATCTACAGTAGTCAACACTGTCCACTTAGGTAAGAACCTAACTTCCTCATTTTCCCAGTACTTTCTCCCACATTCACTTGCTCTACTCCTTTATATTAAGCACTTTGGTTTGTAACACAGGAAAAAACTATACAGTAGTTTTCATTAAAAACCTCATAAAGAATCCAAACAGGAATGGAAGTGGGGGATGGGGGTGGAGAGGTATGAACATACTACAGAAATAGTATTCATTTTCTTAATTCGCTGTTTTCCATAGGTATTATTCATAGACTCTTAGAGCGTATTTTAAAACATTCCTGGGACTTCTCTAGCAGTCTACTGGTTAAGATGCCACACTTCAAACCCTGGTCAGCTAAAAACAACAAAAACTCATTCCTCACAGTGATCAATTCCAATATTCTTGCCAGGTGATTATTCAGGCTTAGCTCAAGCTGTCCTAATGATAGGCTTCCCTGGTAGTTCAGTGTTAAAGCACCTGACATCAAGCCCTTAAAGAGTAGCCATGCTCTTCCTATTATTTCTGGTTTTGTTTTTTTAAGTATCAGTCTATTCCTGACTTCCTAAGATTATTTAAATTTTTGAAATGACCAGTTGTTTTCCCTTCCTAAAACTTTTCATCTCCAGTTCTTGAAACCATTTTATTTGACAGCATCTAAATCAGCATTGAGCTTCCCTGGTGGCTCAGCAGTAAAGAATCTACCTGCCAATGCAGGAGATGTGGGTTTGATCCCTGGGTCAGGAAGATCCCCTGGAGGAGAAAATGACAAGCCACTCTACTACAGCCTGGGAAATTCCATGGACAGAGTAGCATGGTGGGCTATAGCCCATGGGATTGCAAAAGAGTCGGATATGACTTAGTGACTAAAAGACAGATCACCACTGGCCAACAAAACTATGATGAGGAAATATCTTTATACTGTACATGACTGATAACATGTTAGCACTAGCCATATGTGGCTACTGAGCACCCAAAATGGGACTAGTGCACTGAATAACTGAATTTTTTATTCTGTTTAGCCATACCTAGCTAGTATCCTTGGCATTGAACAACGAGGATCTATATCAACACTTGCTTTGAAACAAGCCAGGCATACTAAATACTGTCACCCTAGAATATTATTCACAAGCATCTTAACTATTCCTTTTCAAATACAGTGATACATCTGTTAGTCTTATGCTATTTAAAATTATATAAAAACATTTAGCCTGTCGCCTAAAAAAAGCAGCTTTGAGTGGGATAGACTTTGAGCGTCCCATAAAGAAAGCAGTACAGCCAAAGATTTAAAATTCAATTTATAAAATACAAGGGAATTCCCTGGCAGTCCAGTAGTTAGGGGAGCTTCCCTGGTGGCTCAGCAGTAAAGACTCCACCTGCAATGCAAGAGCTGTGGGTTCAATCCCTGGATCAGGAAGATCCCCTGAAGGACACAGCAACCCACTCCAGTATTCCTGCCTGGAGAATCCCATGGACAGAGGAGCCTGGGGGGCTATAATCCATGGGGTCACAGAGTTGAACATGACTAAAGTGACTTAGCATGCACAAACACCAGTGCTTTGACTGCTGAAGGTGTAGGTTTATTAATCCAGGGACCAGCAAGCTGTGTGGCAGGGCTAAATAAAAACCAAGTCAAAAACCTAATAAAAACAGATTATGTTCAAAAAAATTCCCTATCAAACTACATTTGATAAGAAATTAGAATATATTTTACTATGGATATTCTCTGGGTTACAGAATTATGGCTGATTTTTCTTTTCATCTTAATTCCTTTCTGGATATTCCCAGTTTTCTGTAATGAATATGCTTTACTTTTACAACTAGGGGGAAAAAAAATATATATATATATGGCTAAAAACAAAACAAACCCTTTATAAGCTAAAATATCTAGATAAAGCTCTGACCCAAAGATACATATTTTATATGCATTCTCACTTTTATTGATTGAAAGCATGGTTCTACTCATCACAATAGAAAACCCCAATAAAACTCCTGACTTCAAAAATAAGAAACCCAAATTACTGAATCAGACCTCTTAAAAACAGCATGGTGTAATGAACTTAGTTCAAAACCCACTGATATAACTATATTGATAGTTTAGTACAAATGGTTTCCTTACTTAAACATTCCCGCAGTACTTACTCCATAGCATACAACCATCTGTAAACATACAACAATTTACAATGGTTTCTGCAACCAAAAATGATTCTTTCTTACACCTGTCCTCTACCATATTTTTCTTAAATCATCTTCTCAATTAGTAGAAATGGGCAACATAGGCCAAAGAAACTGTTATTTTAAGCCTATTGCTACAAATTTACTTTACCAAAATTTCTGATCAGGGGCAAATTAGCAAGAACGTTCTATGATCTGCATTACAATTTAAAGAAAGTCATTTTTAGCTAAGACCTAAAGAACACTGCCCAGAGAGGAAAATAGTTTATCAGTTCTGTCACAATAAAAAAAAAAAACCTATTTAAACTTTTCTTTGTTCTGTGTAGTTATTTGGCTTTAAAAAAGAAGGCTCATGTTATACTATACTTAAGGTATTAATTTATAAACCCCAGACTGTGGTACATTAGATGCCAAAAGGGTCCAGGAACTATAAAGGAGAGATACAGAACTTAATGGCACATTCTAAAGTATGCTCAGCCACCAATAAAATTCAAATCTGTATATATCAACAGCTACACAGATGTTCAAAACACCAAGTGGCTAGATTTTTAAATCAGATTAACTGAAAATTGAGCAAAAGATTCTCAACAAATTTGGGGTCAACAGAACTACAAAAAACTGGGAATTCTCAGGCAGTCCTGTGGTTAAGACTCTACGCTTTCACTGCTGAGGACCTGAGGTTGGATCCCTGGTTGAGGATCTAAGATCCCACAAGGCTGCACAGCAAAAAAAATATATATATATATATATATATATATATATAATTACAAAAATTTTAATAAAGCACTGTGATCTGCTTTTTAAAAAGTAGGGAAAATGGCTAACAAATCTTGAACGTACAAATTGGAGAAAGGTAAAAAAATAGGAATAAAAACACCATTATCAGTAACCAAAGCAATGAAAAGAACAACTTTCTATTAACCTTTTTAAAAAATACATAGTTTTCCTTACATGATTTGTTGCTAATGATAAAGTAATTTACTTTTGGAATAAAATTTAAAGTATCTCCAGTTTCATTTTTCTGCACTTTAAAACTGAATGTCAATAACCGCTTGCTGTCTAGGTTAGAGCTCTGAGCTCAGTCTGTTATAAGACAACAGGGAGTAACAGGCAAATTATTGAGGTATTCAAGTTCAAATATGTACAAAATACTATGCTAGCTAAGCAAACACTTTACAACTATCTAATAGAGGACATCCCCTTTTTGATTCCTGGCTTAGATGGTAACCACCTGGTTTCTCAATAAAAAACAGCACAGTAAAATATAAAAACAACCATTTGTGAAGGTCTCAAAACTTTTGTGTCGATAGCCAGGGGGGGAAACCAAACACCTGAAAATATTTTACAACCTATTCAACTTTAAATAGTCATCAGAATACTTAGCTTAAAACTGTGACTAGACTAGTGAAAAACTATACCTCCCAAATGCAGAACTAGATAATTATGTATTTTAAAACATTCACTCATTATCAGTGAATTATCCACTCTATTCTATCAAAGCAGCACTTATGGTCACCAAATAGTGTTGATGCCTACCTGATTTTGGTTACAACACAACTAACTGTACTGTTCAACACGTAGGAACATCCATCAATCACCTAAGTATAACTGAGAACGCTCTTTGCTGCCTGGCATCAGACTCTGAATAAACTTGAAACTGAGTGAATTTAATCAATCTTGTGTATCACCATACAATAATCAAACTGAATAATTATGATGATGAATCATTTTGGAGAGAGAAGAAATAAGAGCCTATCTCCTACTCCCTCCCACTTCTACCATCTGCACACCTCCGAAATGAGTAAGATAAAATGACCCAGTCTAGACCAGGTGAAACAATGTATTAACATAATCCAACAAAAATGAAATAAAACAATCAAGAGTTTTGAGTGTTTTTTCACACTTGTAATGAACTGGAAAAATGTTTCAAATAAGTAAAACAACCATATTCTGTTTTTAAAAAAAAACCACTCCCATCATCCAGAATGCTAAAAAGCCTTTCATACTAGAGAAATTTTAATACAAAACAGTAGAAACTAGTATACCATTCATTAGAAACCTCAAAATAATTTTAATATGTCTTCAGAGGAAGCTCAAGAAGCCAAAACCTCAGAATCCACACATCTTGGCATTACCCTGAATTGCAATTAACTACCCACACATTTAATCATAATCCATTTTTCAAAGATATACAGACAAATCAATGCATCTATTTAAAAAGACTATTCTTTATAGTTAAAGACTTTACATTAACTTTTATATTCTACTCAGCAAGGTCTGTCTATACTTCAGATTAGCTCTCATGTTCCAGGAAATAAATACAAACTCATGATATGGCCTTGTGATCACTGATGGCCTGTTTATGTAATTCTACTGCACTAAATGTAATTCCATAAAAGGTGCTCTTGATTATGAAAAGAATCTAATATTCCTTGATGAAATACTATCAATCTCTTCTCCAATGGTTACAATTTTTAAAAGGTATGCAAAGAACTGAGTATCACTCCCATGAAAGACAAAAAATGTATAATTTTGTTCCAAAATTAACTTAGTCTCATGTATTCCTATTAAGTCTTTCAAGGATTCCAGACAATCTTTTCATATCTCCATTTCTGGAAAGTGAAATCTGGAAAGTGAAATCAGTATAGAAGTAATTTGGGAACTTGAAAATGGCATTCATTTTTTTCAGCAGATGCCAAATTTTTGACCGACATGGCTCCCACAATTACTTTGTTACCATCAGTCCAGTCAGTTAACAGGTTGTAGGAAAAGATTCGTTTTTGCAGACACTGCTAAGCTGTTTAAAGAGAAGAGAGAGAGATTAATTTAGTGATTATAAAATGAACAAATATTTAAAATATTTTGAACACTTTTTGTTGGATTATATCAGAGGTGTGATTACATTTTAACAAACGTGGACTCTTTAGTTAGGTCAAGGAAGTGCAGAAACATTAAGTCAATATGATAGAAACAGTAGGTCAATATGATGTGTTAGTTCAATTAATGTATGAATTCCTGTCACAATCAGAAGACAACTATTAAAAGGTACATCTTTAGTTCTTTCTGTATCATTTTGCCATAGAGGCACAATTAGAAAAAGAAAAAAGACTCCCCAAATACTAAACTGCTTTCATCCATTACAGTAAATAGAGCCAAACCTGAAAATTTCTAAACAATCCGTATTATACTCCAGAAATCTCCTTTATCCAGCTACTAATCATTCAGAACACAATTTTCTAAAAATAGTAAGACAACAGTTTCATATTAATCATAACTTTTTTAATTAACAAGTAGTGAATAGGACACTTTAAGATATTGTTTACTACACACTGAAATAAACATATCTGTTGTAAATTCAGAAACCCAAACATTTACAGTAAAATGTGTTTACACATAAATATGACCAAATTTATTTAAAGTCCCTGTTAGGTCTTAAATACATGCAATACCATGTAAAAACAAGACTATGACGTTGATGCAAAAAATGACAAAATCACTATAAGTCACCAAAATTTGAAAAAAAGAGAATGAAATGGAAACTAAGAAAGACAGTTAAAACATAAGGAACCTAACAAAGCAGCTTTTAAAATAGTTGATACTAATCTCCATTTTCAAAAGTTCTTAATCAAGTATTTCCAAAAACTGCCATTTATAAAATGACATTCTAAAAATCTATACTTGGAATTTCAAAGCATCCCAATTCAGAAAGCTTTGACTGTTTCTCCCCAGCCCCCAAACTTCAAATAATGCAGGAAAATCATTGACGTTAGGAAGAAAATATTCCAAAGGAATGGTTTAATTTTTAGAAAAACGCACTTACTGCTTCCAGAACCTAAGACCCACAGCATTAACAACAATCATTTTTCCTATTTTCATCCATTGTTTTCCAATGTCATGTTAGAGATGAATAAATTCTTTGAGCCCATAACTGAAAGATCAACAAACCTGATTTTATTATGACACCATATTTTTGTCATTGGTACTGCACAAAATTATATACAAAGATATATATATATACAAAATGTTCAAGTATTAATTAAATTTCAATTCAAGGCTTCTGTTTCAAAAAGCTACATTTAACATATTCCATAAAGATAGCACAAATTAGTCATTTCAAATAATTTTTCCAACTACTTTTGGTTTATATATATTATATATTATTCAGTAGGCACTAAAAATCCATGCAGCTGCATTGTGAGGGGCTTGCTCCTGCACTTAGGTATAAGCAGGTTCATCACTCCAGGTTGTGAGTTTGGCTACTATCCATATTCATGCTCAAGTGCAGTAGATGATTTTACAAAATATGCTGTAATGCACTGGAAACCAGAGACCAAGTTAGGTCTCAGAGTGTATTATCTAGCAACAAAACATTTACAGTTGTGCAAGAACAAGATTCCATTTTCATAACCAAATAACAACAAAATAAAACATTTTATGTGTAAGATAACTTACATCTTTGGACTGCTGGAAAATACTTTTTAATTATGAACATTTTAAAATAAAAGCAGAAGCCCTGATATTACCTCTTTTTCCTCATTTCTTATACTACCTTTTAAAATAAAGCAGGAAATGTGGCCAGCAGCTGGTCCCGTCTCTTCTGCCCCAACAGCTGTATCCACTTTAGCACAAAGAAAAACAAGGATGCTAAATACGTATATACTTTATCAAACAGTGATGTTTCACAAAGAATTTCTTCATGTCCCTTACACTGAAGGACATCATGGTTCAATCTATATACAATCACACAACAGAGTACTTCAAAGGAAGACTACGTCCCAACTTTGGAAAAGTGTCAATTGTGTCATTAAGTAGCCAGAATCACTCAATTTTAAAACTCATTTTTAAACAGGACAAATACCTTTGAAATATGGAGAGTAAGATTCTTTGTGAAGCCTCACTTTACACGTTTTCATTCACATTTCATAACCTTCAATATCTAATCATACATAAATTTAACCTAAAAATTTAATACAACAAAAATAAAGGTGTTCAACAATTTATTCATACTCAATGATAGGGTAATCACTGTGCTGGTCCTCAAAGAAACATTTCATTAACCATTCTTATTTCTCCTTCAAGTAACTAACACAGGAGTCTGGTATGCATGTTAATTTTCAACTTCTCTAATGTTGAGATATAAAAATCTATTAATCTGAATAGACTGTATGTCTAGATCTATTAAAACTAAAAGGCATTCTTATATTTAAGATTTCTGTCATCTCCAGCAAAGTAACTATCCCATTTGTGCATGCCCCAAGTACTTATTGTCAACCTCTGAAAAGTTGCTCTAAAATTGGAATTCCAATTTGCACCTTGTACAACTCGGAACTTCCATTCAACTTCACCTGTGTCACTGTCTCCAAACTGTATCTCTATTAGCAGCTTTCAGTGTACAGTTGGAACCGATGTCATCCAAGGCCATGTCCACACTGGGGACAGAAGAGCTAGGTACACGCAAGTCTGAACAAGGGGACACATTAACAGCTATTTCAACCAGAAGAAGCATCTTGAGTACATTATTGACCAGCACAAGTCTGTTTCCAGGGTGGACAGGGCCCAAATTAGATTCCCCTCCCAACTTCCGAAAAAGAAAACAACAAACAAACAAACAAACAAAAAATCACACACACGCACAAATTGAGATGTTGCCCATTAAAGTAGACTAAGCAGCAGAGCATGAGCGTTACGTGAAGAGATGGGTCCTTACCAGGTGGTGAGGCGGGAACGACTGTTCTGTAACCCCTACAACGGAGCCTGGCAGGAAGGAAATCACCTAAAAAAGAAACTGTCAGAGAGATTTAATAGTCACATGTTATCATTAGGAGTTGGTTACAGTGTCACATTCATGCTTTTAGCTAAACACTTAAAGATTCAATATTACTTTTTTTTTTCCTCCTCTGAAATGTGTCCAGTGACGATGTCCCACTAAGGTGTTTTACATGATGTAAGGGAGTTGAAAGGGGATAAACGCGGATAAAGAGCAGATTACTTGACCCTACATTTTAAGAGAAGACGACGCCTTCCGGGCGCACGCCGAGCAGAACTCCACCGACACCTTATCCTTGTCCACATGCAGACACACTCCTCCCGCCGAGTCGTCCTGGTCTTCCAGCGGGTCCGGCTGCTGCTTCCCCACGGGCAGAGCGTAGTCGTGGTCCCCGGCGGGCGAGTCCCTGAAGAGCGAGGTGGTCAGCCGCAGTCCCACGCCGCTCAGCCGGCTCAGCAGGCGAGCCAGTCCGGTCTCGTTGGCTAAGACGGCCCGAAGGTAGCGACTCTCCTCCTGCAGTGCCTGCACGCGCTTGCCCAGCTCCCGGTTCTCGGCCCGCAGCTCCTGGTTCTCGGCGGCCAGCCCCCGCACTCGGCTCTCCAGCCCCATCACGTATTCCTTCTTCTTCAGCCGGTTGAGGCGGGCAGCCGCCGCCGCCGCCTTCCGGGGACTCTTTGTCGCCGCCTGGTTGCTGTCGTTGCCGCCGCCGCTGCCTCCGCCGCCGACGCCGCCGCCGCCTCCCGGGGACTTTCTCCGCCTCTTTTCGCCGCCGCCACTGTCACTGCCGCTGCTGCAAGCTCCGATGCCGTTTAACAGCCTCTGCAGCAGGTCCGAAAAGCGCTGCATCTCGGCAGCCGCGGCCTCGTCGTCGTCGTCGCCTCTCCACAGGCCACCGCTGTCCGAGCCTCCGCCGGACGAGGAGAGGGGCCCCGGCGAGCTGAGCCCGGGCTCCAGGTGCCAGTCCGGCTGCCGGGGGTCCAGCAGGTCCGCCAGTTCCAGGCCGGACAGAAAGTCCATGTCCTCCGTCTCCTCCCCGGGGGCGCTGGCCATCGCCTCCTCCTCCATCTCCTCAGGCGAGGGCGCGCGCGCGGCCACGCCGCCGCGGCCCCCCCTCCCGGCCTCCGACTCGCCCTCGTCGCCGCGCGGCTGTCTGCGGCCGGGAGATCCGGCCGCCGCCGTCCCCTCGTCCTCCGCCGCCCCGGTCAGGTCCGGGGGCAGCGAGCAGGTCGCGACGGGCGCCGGGCTCTCACTACGCGTCGGGGAGTCGCTGCCCGAGGCCGCCAGCAGTTTAGTCAGGCTATGCCTCATGGGGCCCGGCGGCGGGCCCACGTAGGCCCCGGGCCCTCAGACCGGGCCTCGCGGGTCCTAGGGACCCAGAGCGGGTAGCCGGGGAGCAGGCCAGAACGAAAGGGTTAGGTCCGCGTCGCCTCCCGCCCCCGCTAGGCTGGTCGACCCCCCGCGCCGGGGCGGGGGGCTGGGAAAGGAGATGGAAGCAGCAAGGCCCAACGATGACTCGACCGCGCCACCCAGACAACGGCCTGGCCGGAAATCAGTCGATCTCGCTCCAGCCCCTCCCACCGCATTTCGCGCTCCACCGGGCTCTAGTATCGCGAGACTTCGGTAGACCAGGCGTAATTCCAGACCTCCAGTGATGTCATAGTAACAGCGGCAAAAATAACAACAAACCAGGGATTTATTGGAACGGTGGTCTACCCTATCGGCCCTCGCTTCTCTATCCTCTGTATTCCAGCTTCCACCTGCAGTGAAGCAACTCTCGCTCAAAACTGATCGATACCACATTTATGAATAATCAAAGTTATCCTGGAATTTAAGACTGCTGATCAAATCCTTTTTGAAATTGCCCGGCTCCCTTACGCTATAGTACAAGATGGTTTCATTCAAACACTTAAATACTACTAGAAGAAAAAAGAGATAAGTCATTCATATGTAATTTTTCAAAATCGTTTAAAAAATTTACAAATATGCAGAATATGTGAAAGAGTATTCTAATTCAACAATACAACTCAATACTCAGACTCAACAATTAACCGTTTGCCATATACACTTTATCTGTATATAAATGTTTGTAAAACTTTTTTTTTTTTTTTTGCTGAATTATCCCAAAGTTTGAGACAAAACACACCACCTCAACATGCTTCCGTGTGCATCTTTAAAAATAACATTCTCTTTCATAATCGTAATACTATTACCAGGTCTGGAGAAAATTAACAATCTTGTTAATAGTACCTATTACTTAGATCTCATTCAAAATTCATTCAGTTTTCTTCAAAAATAATCTTTTGTAGCAGATACGTTCTTTTGAGCCAGGATCCAATCACAAACCACTTCTTGCATTTGTTATGTTCCCCTGCCCCCCATTTGTCAAACTAGAACACCCCCTTTCACATTGGCTTTTTGAAAAAAACAAGGTCACTTGTTTTGAAAAATGCACCACAATTTGGATTTGTCTGTTTCCTCGTGGTGGTGTTTATATTGTTCCTTAAAACCCACAAGAATTTCAGGTTTGAAGCAGTTCACAAATACACTAGAAAACAATGAAATAACTCACATTTTTACAAAGCAAGGTCAGTGAAAATACACATGAAAAAGATAAGGAGTTCTAAAAGGAGGAAAGGTTTGTTTCAGAATTGGATGGACATAAAATCTTACAGTTACTTAAGTTGAGCTAACAGTAGACTAAGCTTCCTGGTAACCCAAACAAACAAACGTTCCTTCATTTGCTTATGAGTAAAGTATACATGAATTCCTTAACTGTTTTTCCTGTTCTCACGTCTTAAAGAAACTTTTCAGTGGGATACTGAATAAAGTAGCAGATAACCTCACCAATAGCTTCCTTTATTTGGCTGTTTCTTAGAAGGATTGAAAGCAAGTTCCAGGAAATTTGGACACTGATAGGTCCCAAACACAGGGTAGGCTTTGATAATTATTTGTTGAATGAAGGAAGGTCTCCAACTTTTAACTGAAGGCACTGCACTAAAACTCAACTCAATGAAAACGATTCTGCAAGGGACACAAATAAGCATGACCTATGGTATCTAGACATGAGTTTGAGCAAGCTCCATGAGTTGTTGATGGACAAAGAAGCCTGGTGTGCTGCAGTCCATGGGGTCACAAAGAGGCAGAAACGACTGAGCGACTGAACTGACTGATGGTATCTAGAAGAAAAAATGAGTGGCCTCCAGGTAACTCCTTAACCTTCTCATTAGGAAAAGAAATGAAAGAGAAAATGAAGTCACTCAGTCGTGTCTGACTCTTTGCAACCCCATGAACTGTAGCCCACCAGGCTCCTCTGTCCATGGGATTCTCCAGGCAAGAATACTGGAGTGGGTTGCCATTTCCTTCTCCAGGGGATCTTCCCGCCCCAGGGATTGAACGCAGGTCTCTCACATTGCAGGCAGATGCTTTACCCTCTGAGCCATCAGGGAAGCCCCAATAGGAAAGGTTTTGCAAAAGTAGGACAGCAAACAGTTCGAGATGATAAATTTTCTAGCATACTTTGATTTAACAGGTGTTTTGTGTGGCTGGTCATCCAATCGAACTGTATTTTCTCCTAAGGCAAAATCAAGACCATGAATTGATTTATCATTTTTTCCCTAAATTACAAGATTTTGGTTTAAATATACATGGTTTTGGATAAGGAAATGGCAACCCACTCCAGTACTCTTGCCTGGAAAGTCCCATGGACAGAGGACCTTGGTAGGCTGCAGTCCATGGGGTCACTAGGAATCGGACGCGACTGAGCGACTTCACTTTTTCTTTTTACTTTATGCATTGGAGAAGGAAATGGCAACCCACTCCAGTGTTCTTGCCTGGAGAATCCCAGGGACGGGGGAGCCTGGTGGGCTGCCGTCTCTGGGGTCGCACAGAGTTGGACACGACTGAAGCAACTTAGCAGCATACATGGTTTAAGACCCTCTATATTGAATTAAGAGAAAAGTAAAAAACTGAGAGAGGGGAATTTTTACAACTGTAGCCTCAGAAGACAAAAAAGCAGCTGAAGCAGAAACGACCTTCCCTCCCTTTCATCATTCCTCTCCTCTCATTCTCTCCTTCTTCACGGTTTTTTTTTTTCTTTTCTGGTTATAATGATCATTGTAAAAGATTCAGATAGTGCAGAAATATACAACTAAGTAGAATATTACCCATAATCTAACTACCCCAAAATGAATTATTAGAATTTTGATGTTTAATATAAAGAGTTTTTCTATGTATGGACATATGATATAAATTGTTTTATTTCTCTGAACTCTAATGTTTTGATGTGAATATTTTGTGGACATATTTTATACTACCAAATATATATTTGCATGCTTATTTTTGTTGACTGTCTAGAATTCCATTTCAGGAACTTTCCAACTTTGAATCAACCTCACTGATAGCACTTAGGTTGTATTGGATTTTTCACTGTTATATACCACACTAAAATGTTGCACAAACATCTTTGTTCACTTATCCTATGATTTTCTTAGGACAAATTATTGGAAGTAGAATATTTGTCTACAATTTTTATACAGACTCTTATTACTTATGGGAAGGTATCTGTCACCAAGGGTTTTCACAGTATTTAATTCCTATGCACTCATCAAAATGGATTTGTTCTTTTTAAAATGTGCTAAAAATAAAAAGGGGCATCTTTTTGTGTGAATGTGCATTTCTTTAATTATTAGCTTGAATGTTTTTCACATCACCAACTGATTTCTAATGTGAATAGTCTTTTTACCACCTAAGTCCATTTTTCTTTGAAGTGAGAGATTTTCGTCAAGAAAGATATTTGTCGTTTTCCTTCTTAATTTATATGAACCCCTTGCATTATAAGAAAAACATCCCTTTGTCTCATATATGTTCCAGTTTTTCCTCTAGTTGATCATTTATTGGGGGGGAGGCTAAAACTACTTGTTTTACTATAATTTCTAAATAGTCTATCAAACTTTTCTTCATGATTTCTGGCTTTGATGTTTAGCTGAAAAAGCCTTTATTAAACTAAATAATATTGATATTTACTTATGTATTTTAGAGCTCCTTTAATTTCTTCCATTTATAAATTACTGAGCTTTTTAACAATATGAGTGATTATTTCACTTATTAAATAAGATCCAATTGGAATTTATTCTAGTATAAAATGTGACATAAGAATATAATTTTCAAAAAGTTATCTGCCACAATACAGTTTATTGAAGAATCCATACTTGTACCCACTGATGTCCTAACATTTGTGCCATATATTAAATTCTTATATATAGTTGGATCTATTTCTGGTGGTTTTCTTCTATTTAATTGATTAGTGTATCCATTCTGGAAGCAAAATCAGTATATTTTTATTGCAGTTTTATATTTGAATATGTCATAGGACAAGACTTTTTAGTCTTTCTCAGAATTTTAAATCTGTATTTGAATATTTATTCCTCCAGATAACTTTATAAAATTTTCCAAGTTAAAAAAAAAAAGCTGTAATTTTCATGGAAATTGAATTAACTTTATTAATTTATTTTCCTCAGTTACTTTATGCATGTTTTTTGGCTACTGGACTAGATTATTTCTTCTTTTATGCTTTCTAAATGGTTATTGTTGCTCCATTGGAAAGCTACTGATGTTTTTGTTAAATTTTTAACTGACTCACTCACTGAATTTTCATTTTTTCCAGTTTCCATCAATGTAGTTCAGTTACAAGGACCTACAAGGCAAGGATCATTTTAGTAACTGTAATATAATAGTAGTAACAATAGCTGCTAGTTAGGAGCCCTTATCAATTACTGGGCATATATAGGACTTTACACATATTATTTCCTTAAACATGATAATAGATTTGGGAGGCCTCCCCAAATGTACCAGGGAATCACTGTAGGCTCTCAAGTTGTACTGTTTAGTTTCTCCCTAGAAATGATACATTTTGAAAAGGCTATCTCCAGACCATTTTCTACCAGATTCTTTCCAGTTCAGTTTTATTCATCTTTGATGCTTCATGTGGCAGAGTAAATATGTATAATGAAGACTGAGTTTATCTAGATTCAATGGCTGAACTTTCTTAAGTCTTTGTTTTTAGTTTATTCATTCAAATTTCCTTGGTAAACAGTTATACATCTTATTATATATAATGACAATTTTACTTCCTTCTTTGCAATACTTGTTTTATTATCTTGACTTATAATTAAATAGCACTTCCAGAGTGATGCTAAATAATGCTGTGAATAATCAGTTTCCTTGCCTTATTCCTGAACTTCACAGGAATGCCTCTAGAGTCTAGCTACTGATTTGAAATGGGTATCTTTATTAGGTTAAGCCCAGTTTCAGGAAACAGAAACCACTTCAGCTATTTTAAGCAGGAAAAGCTGTAATACAGAGAAGATACAAAGTAATTGGAAGGACTAGAAGAGTGGGCATTAGGCCAGGTGATCAAGAATGCCTCTCAGTGCAATGTGGCCTAACAGGCCTGCTAGGGTGCTGTTATCTCTGCCCAGGTTGGGATAGTTGTAGATACAAAGCTGGAACGTTGCTTCAAGATCACTGCTTCCAGGACTCTCAACCCCATTTATTAATTATGTACTGCTGCCTAAAAAGTTACCCAAAACCTAAAACAAACAAACAAAACAATAAATACATGCTTATTGTTGTGGCTTAAACTAACAATAAACATTTCTTATCTCTAGCAGTTTCTGTTGGTCAGAAATTTGTAAGTGCCTCACTTTGAAACTCATGGAACTCAGCCAGATTTTGACTGGGCTGGAGTCATCTGAAGGCTTGGCTGAAACTAGAGCACCTATTTGTAAGGTGGCTGACAGGTTACTCCTGGGGTTCCTTCTCCTTGTGGGCCTATCCACAGGTTGTGTGAGTGTCTGCACTGCCATGTAGCTGGCATCCCCAGAGTGGACAATCCAAGACACCAAGGAAGCATCAGCAAATATCTTATGACCTAGCCTCAGAAATCACAATCCCTTCTGTAGTATTCTGTCAGTCATATGAGTCAGACCTTACTCACTATGGAAGGATATGAACACACAGAGACAAGAATCATTAGGTACCATCTTGGGGGCTGACTACCATATCTCATAAAACTAGTGAATGGACAGCCACACATACAAGAAAAAGATTAGAACATTCTCTAACATCATATACAAAAATAAATTCAAAATGAACTTAAAGACTTAAATGTAAGAACATAATACTCCTAGATGAGAATACTGGCAGAACATTCATTGATACAAATAGTAGCAAGCTTTTTTGGATCTTTCTCCTAAGGCAAAAAAAGTAAAAGCAAAAATAAACAAATGGGACCTAATTAAACCTAAAAAGTTTTGCACAGCAAGGGAAACAACGAACAAAATGAAAAAACAATCTACTGAACTGGAGAAAATATTTGCAATGATATGACCAACAAGCAGAGAAGGCAATGGCACCCCACTCCAGTATTCTTGCCTGCAAAATCCCATGGATGGAGGAGCCTGGTGGGCCTGCAGTCCATGGGGTCACTAGGAGTCGGACACGACTGAGCGACTTCACTTCACTTTTCACTTTCATGCATTGGATAAGGAAATGGCAACCCACTCCAGTGTTCTTGCCTGGAGAGTCCCAGGGACGGGGGAGCCTGGTGGGCTGCCGCCTCTGGGGTCGTACAGAGTGGGACACAACTAAAGCGACTGAGCAGCAGCAGCAGCAGCATGACCAACAAGGGATTAATATCAAAATATATAAACAGTTCATACAACTTGATATCAAAAAAACAACTGATTACAAAATTGGGAGAAGACCTGAATAGACTTTTTTTTAGAGAAGACATACAGTTGGCCAAGAGGCACATGAAAAGATGCCCAACAGTGCTAATCACTAGAGAAATGCAAATCAACCATAATGAGGTATCACCGCACACATGTCAGAAGGGCCATCATCAAAAAGTCTATACATAACAAATGTTGGTAAGGATTGGAGAAAACAGAACCCTTGTATGCTATTGGTGGAAATGTAAATTGGCAAGTCATTATGGAAAAAGAGTATGGAGCATCCTCAAAAAAACACAAAAATACAACTATCACATGACCCAGCTTCTGGGTATATATCAAAAAGAAAAAAAGGATGAAAGAAAGAAAGGGAGGCAAAGAAAGACGCAAGGGAGGCAGAGGAGGGAAGGGAGGGAGGGAGGGAGGAAACACTAATTTGAAAAGATACATGCACCCCATTGTTCACAGTAGCATTATGTACAACAGGCAAGATATGGAAGCAACCCAAGTGTTCATCAACATATGAATGGATATGTATATAATGGAATATCACTCAGCAATAAAAAGAGTGAAATTCTGCCATTTGCAACAAAGTGGGTAGACCTAGAGAGTACTGTGCTTAGTGAAATAAGTGAGAGAAAGAAAAATACTGTATGTTATCACTTATATGTGGGATCTAAAAAAATAAAACAAACAAATGCATATAACACAGCAGAAACAGACTTACAGATATAGAAACCAAGCTAGTGGTTACTAGTAGGGAGAGAGACGGGGAGTGGGGAAAGGTAGGGGTATGGGATTAAGAGATACAAACTATTATGTATAAAATAGATACACACAAAGGATATACTGTACAACACAGGGAATTGCAGTCATTGTTTTGTAGTAACTTTAAATGGAGTATAATCTATAAAAATATTGAATCATGATTTACAACTAAAACTAATACAATATTGTAAATCACCTATACTTGATAGATAGATGATAGATAAAACTAGTGAATGAATACTACTATGAAAACTCAACATCTCCAAGAATGTGCTTGGGAACAACAGCAGCCAAAGCAGGGGGAAAAGATGCCTGCCACATTTGTATCTACCAAATATAACTGCAGAGGAGTCTGAAAATACAATTTTGGGGTGTGTGTTTCTTTTGTTTTAGCTTTTCCATTTGCACAATACAGAAAAGCACATTAAAAACAAATTAAAAGAGGGATTGAAATGGATGATGAGCACCAATCTATTAAATCCTCCACAAAGATCATGGCTTTATACCTCATCACCAATACATACATCTATTGGATTTTTCTATAATGGGAGTTGGAGCAGAGATGGTAGGTAATGCAGCGGAATCAGGGCTGAGGTTTCGCTGAATGGATACAGCAGAAGGATGAGTGCTACAGAGGCCAGAGTGTTTATTTTAATATAATTTGTCTGTGCTCCCGTGAAGTATAATCCATAAAAGTCAGGAACTATAACCATGCGAGTATTTTTACGATTGGATGAAAACTGAAGACTCAAAAGGTTGGCATTGTCTAGGGTACTGTATTAGCAAAATGTGGTTCAGATGGTAAAGCATCTGCCTGCAATGCAGGAGACCCAGGTTCGATCCCTGGGTTGGGAAGACCCCTGGAGAAGGAAATGGCAACCCACTCCAGTATCCTTGCTGGAGAATCCCATGGACGGAGGAGCCTGGTAGGCTACAGTCCACGGGGTCACAAAGAGTCGGACACGACTGAGCGACTTCACTTTCACTTTCTTTCAGGGTACTGTAGGATTATGTTTACAAGCACTATATACTTGCATGGATTATAAGCTGTTCTCTGTGTTCTGGCTGTATTTCCATTCCTTTCATCCGAAAAATGCATTTGTGAATGCAAATTAATGAGCTACGGTATTGTGGACTAATCTGGGATCTGATTTATTTTATTTAAAAATGACCACCATTTGTAACCAATTAAAATAGTAAGAACTTACCATGCTGCTGCTGCTGCTAAGTCGCTTCAGTCGTGTGCAACTCTTGGCGACCCTTGGACTGCAGCCCACCAGGCTCCTCCATCCATGGGACTTTCCAGGCAAGAGTACTGGAGTGTTATTGCCTTCTCCGAAGAACTTACCATGCCTCCCAACTAATCAAGCCACACAGCTGCTGCCCATGAAGGTGAGATTTGCTGCTCTGGAGAGGAAGGGACAACCGGTGGAGAAGTTTGGGCATTGGAGACTTGCAGGATTTTCCTGTTCTGATGAGAAGGACTCCACTTCTCAGATGGGAAATTGTCTTATCTCTCATCCCAGGAATCTCAGAGTCAGAACTTGGCGAAGTTGCTCTTGCATCCCATTACCAGTTTCAAATCATTTCTCTTCCTCCTTCCTTCACAAATCTCAGCTCTTCATTAACTTTTTTTTTAATACTGAAAATCTGCAATCATACACAGAGCTAGAGAAAACAGTACCCTGAATCCCTTATATACTCCTCCAAATTTAAGACGTATCCAAATTTTGCCACATGTGCTTCATCCCTCTGCCTTTTTTTTTTTTGGCTGAAATATTTTAAAGTGAAAATCCTGATGTAGGGCTTCCCAGTTGGTCTATTGGCTAAGAATCAGCCTGCCAGTGCAGGGGATACTGACTACAGATGGCTTTATTAAATAAGGATCCAAACAATTCTATACATTTCCTATTATCTCTGAAGCCTCTTTTAATCTAAGACAGCATCCCTCCACCCCTTTTCACCAATGCCATCTAATTTTCTGAAGAAGCCAAGTGAGCTGTCCTGTTGAGTGTCCCATTATTCTATATTTGTCTGTTTTCTTTCCTGCGTTGTTTGACTTTTCCCTCAACCCTGTATTTCCTATAAGCGGGAAATTAGTTCTTAGGGTTTATTTAGCTTAAGGTTCAACAGTTTTGGCCAGAATACTTGTTAGAAGTGCTGTTTCTCATGGCACATCACCTCTGTGTGTGTATGTGTGTGTGTGTGTGTGTGTGTGTGTATGCATGCACGCGCACGCACGCACATGCTCAGTTGTGTCTCTTTCCAACCCTATGGACTGTAGCCTGCCAAACTCCTCTGTCCGTGGGAATCTCCAGGCAAGAGTACTGGCACAGGTTGCCATTTCCTACTCCAGGGGATCTTCCGTGCATACCCAGGGATTGAATCCACATTTCTTGTGTCTCCTGGATTGGCAGGTGGATCCTTTACCACTAGCATCAACTAGAAGGCCTACAAGGTCTAGCTTCCCGTCTTTAGTGATGCTAAGATTGATCAATGTTTTCAAATGGTGACAGTAAAATTCTCCATTAACCTTTCTCCTGATGGCTTCATCTAGTGATGATCAGTGCCTGAATAAATTATTTCACTACATTTTTTGCTGGGATTCTTCTACCATATGGGATTCTTCTGTGAAAAACGACTTTATCTCATCACAAATGGGCCATTTTGTCACCCTGAAATATAGGATGAGTTAAAGTAGGATAAATGCTCAGTCAGTAAAAATTTTAGCTCTCCAATTTCCTCTTCACCCAGTAAGATCTTATTTAAGGACACCCAGTAACGAGATTTGAAACCAGGCAGTCTGATACCAATGTACCCCTTCACTCACTGCACTTAGCTAGTTTGCTGATCATAGATTTCGGATTCTAAAGGGCCTAGTGAAAGGATGTGAATGTGGACAGGGCACGGGGAGGCTTAAGCCAGATTATGAAGACTCAGATTTCTAACAGGAGTGGAGGTAAATATGGATGTGTGTATAACTGGATTAATCTCACCAGTCTCTTGTTAGAGTCTACTGAGTGCTTATTCTACAGCCCTGGATGGTGTGGTTATTGTGAAAGCAATTTTCTTAAAGAACAGGAAGTCCTATGAAGGATTCTGAACTATTTTTATGTTTTCCTCATCTCTACTCTTTGACAATTCTTACACATGCTACCCAGGTAGCTCAGTGGGTAAGGAATCCATGTGCAATGCAGGAGACGCAGGTTCAAACCCTGGATTGGGAAGATTCCCCTGGAGGAGGGCAGGACAACCTACTCCAGTGTTCTTGCCCAGAGAATCCCATGGACAGAGGAGCCTGGAGGGCAACAGTCTGTGGGGTCGCAAAGAGTCAGACCCAAGTGAAGTGACTGAGCTCTCACATACACAAAATTGCTTTAACTTAAAGCACATTAAAACTTTAACTTAAATGCCACTTCTAGGAAAAGCTGTTTCTTACCTCTTCTACCTTAAGAAACCCTGCTATGCACTCTCATGTCATCCCATCCTTCAGCATTTTCTTCTTACCTACTAGGATGCAGATTCAGTGAGATCGGGCCTCCTTGTTGCTCATGTTGTACCTAGCACTTAACACAGTGCCTAGCCAATAACAGGCTCTCGGTAAATATTTGTGACATAAATGAGATAATATTAAATCAGTTATTAAAGTTGGAGGATCAGAATGGCTTGGCCTGCTCTTCCTCTACCATCTTTCTTCATCTGTTAGAGTAAAACAAAAAACCAACACCCAAAGCCTAAAAACTTGAAGATACGAGAAAACAGGCTTTCCAAAATCTAAAATTTAGGTCTCATACAGACATGTGAAAATCCATGAGAAAAGTTAATATAGTTAAATCTTTAAATTTAGGAGAGAAATAGAAATCATTAGGAGGTACTCCTTATGGTAGAAAAAGATACTGTCATTAGCCATGTGTGGCTGAACATTCATGAGAGCAGCAGCTTCCAGATGAAGAGCCTGACCCGGATCTGTCAAGCCGTATTTGGCTCCATATAAAATGTCTTGTCTATGCAGTTCTTGGGGAAGGAAAAATCTGTAGGCTTTTTGAGTCATCTACACAGAAATACAGCTTACTAGGAAATAATTATGTGGAAGATACTTCCTTGTTTTTAATTTTACTACATACATGTTGTACTTGCATGTTGCATAGCTTGTGGGATCTTAGCTCCTGACCAGGGATTGAACCCAGGCTCTCAGCAGTGACAGCACAGAGTTCTAACTACTGGACCATCAGGGAATTTCCAATTTTACTATATTTTTAAAGAGGTGATATAGTCACATGGTGGGGCTTCCCAGGTGGTGCTAGTGGTGAAGAATCTACCTGCCATAAGAGACATGGGTTTGATCTCTGGGTCGGGAAGATCTCCTAGAGGGGGCATGGCAATCCACTCTAGTATTCTTGCCTGGAGAATCCCATGGACAGAGGAGCCTGACAGGCTACTGTCCACAGGGTCGCAAAGAGTCACACATGATGGAAGAGACTTAGCACTCACAGTCACAGGATTCAAGAGTCAAATGATATAAAATGGGATAAGTTGAGAAGTTTCTTTCACATCTTACCCCTACCCATCCTTGTCCCCACATTCCTCTATACCACCAATAAACATTTCTCTCTAACATTTCTTTTTGAATATTTATTTATACAGATGGGAGTACATATGTTTATATTCTTATTCCCCATCCATTCTCTCTCCCTTGCACTAAGGTAATAAACAATAGATATTCTGCACTCTGTTTTCCCTTGCATATATCCTGGAAATATTTTTGTATTAGCACATAGAGAGCTTCCTTTTTCTTTCTGCCTTTTTTTCCCCCTTTGCAATGTATTCCAAGGTATGGAGGGCCCATGATTTATTTAATAATTAATTAGTTCCTTATTGATGGTATGTAGGGTAGTTCCAATCTTTTTCTATTACAAACAACTCTGTAATGAATCATGTTAAACATGAAAGGGAAGATTATTTTACATTAATGCAAGAAAAAGCAGATCAGAACATTAAAGAGGGAGAATTTGGCAAAAGCGAAGTTTCTTTGGTGAACTGGGGAGTGAGGGGGCTGGGAAAAGGGTACTGTAGTTAGTTGAGTGTGTAATGAATGACCAGGAAGTTCTGTCCAAGGGAAAAGTTTTTCTTGAATTAGTTTTGCCAAGTAGGATAAACAGAAGTTTGGAAAGAACGTCAAATAGGGAGACTCATCTGTATAGCCCTAGACCCTAAACTTTAGTAAGATGCTCTTAGCGTTTGGAAAATAATATCCAGTTTGTTCTTAAGGAGACGGACAACTGATTAGAAAAATCTTCTCTTGGCCATCTCCCAAAATTCCAACAACTTTTTTAAGAGGCTGAGATTTTAAAAAAAATAAAATAAAAATTCCCAGCCTGAGAAGGCCCTGTCAATCTAAGTAGTTGTGGTACAGCAGACATTGTTGGTGACCCACCCAACATCCATCTCCCTTCATCCTTGCTGACAAAGTCATACTTTTGTTAGGTAGCCCCACATACTATATGTCACAGAGACTGGCTTAAGTCAGTCCTGGTAACAACTTTGCCCATGGAGACGTTTGGTTGAAATGTTTGCATATGGCCCAATTTTGGCAAATGATAATGGAAAATAAGTCATCTGGTCAGCTTTGGGGAGACTAGTTAGGGTTGTGGTCCTCTTTCCTTTATTTGTGTGGCAAGAGATAGTATCTCAAAGGTCTACTCAAATCTTGTCATGGTGGGGAATACAGACTCATTCCCGCCTTGACCCAGTCACAGCCACTCCACAGGTAGCTGAGTCAACAGGGGCTGGATAGAACAGCAAGCACCTGGGCAGGTATTCCTTCAAACAATGTTATTTAAAGGTTTAATTTCCATGTAGTGGAGTTGGGGAGAAATAGATTTTTTAACAATACTTTGTTTACTAGAAACAAATTAACTTCACTTAATTTTCACGAAGTGAAAGAGAGTCGATATTATGAAAACATCAGCCAGGCAGTTCATTCTTCCTGTAGTTCTCCTTTCTTTTCTATTTCTCTTGGAATTTTGGGAACCAAAGAAGTTCCTCAGAGGCACACCGACAGGCTTACAAAGTGGGTAACACAAAAGATCACACTTATCAGCTACACAGCTACACATATTAGTTGGTTTTCAAATCTCTGTTCTAAGGATTTTCATCTTAGGCTTACTGCTTGTGGAGGCCACAGACAAATTCACTAGCAATCTAGGTCTGCTTTAGATAGGAGTTCTGTTGCTCTGTTTTTTCAATTTCCCCTCAAGGGCAGTAATTTGAAAGTGGTTGGTTTACACATTGTCAATTTGTTGTAGTGATAAGCATCACTACAGATCAGCATCCCACAGTAACTAGTCACCCATCCTCTAATCCGGTCTGAGTCACAGATTAAATTACAAGATAAACACTGAAAGAGTAGAATAGAAAAGTGCTGTGAAGCACAAAGGAGGGGAAAGAAATCAGTGTCTTTTTGTGGCTGGTTAGAAGGTGGTTCAGAGAAGGCAATGGCAACCCACTCCAGTGTTCTTGCCTGGCAAATCCCATGGACGGAGGAGCCTGGTGGGCTGCCGTCTCTGGGGTCACACAGAGTCGGACACGACTGAAGTGACTTAGCAGCAGCAGCAGAAGGTGGTTTTTATACTGGGGAAAAAGCATGGGTTTTATAGCCAGCAAGCAGGTGCAGCTACGTTATTTGCAGTGCCCAACATGAAAATGTGGAGCCCCTTGCCATACAATTTATGATTCTCAAGGCAGCAGCAGTAGAACCAAGTGCTTGATTCATGGGCAGGTGGCACATGCCTAAAACGGTCCTGCCAGAAGAGCTTAGGTTCAAATCTCACTCCTGTACCCCAAGGCTTCCTGGCTTTAGGCAAGTCACCCTCTCTGGTCTCACTTTTTTCATCTGTAAAATAGTGATCATTGCACCTCCCTTGAAGAGCTGTAATGAAAGTGACATGAAAAGCACTTGACACATGATAGGTTCACATTCCTCTTAGTTTGTGTTGTGGGTTCTTTTTCTCAGCTGTTCTCTAGGCAGCCATCCATCTTTGACCTTCTAATTCTCATTACGCATCTTCTTTCCAGTATCTTTCAAAAGGGTATTGACTTCGTCAGCAAGGATGAAGGGTACTAGAACCTATCTCTCAGTCGTGTCCGACTCTTTGCAACTCCATGGACTGTAGCCTACCAGGCTCCCCTGTCCATGGGATTTTCCAGGCAAGAAGGCTGGAGTGGGTTGCCATTTCCTTCTCCAGGGGATCTTTCCCCACCCAAGGATCGAACCCTGGTCTCCTGCATTGCAGACAGATGCTTTACCATCAAAGCCACCAAGGAAGCCCTGAAGGGTATTAGAGTGAGCATTATCAAATGGCCTGTAGCTATTCATTTGTGACCTACAGAAATGAAAACTATATATGGTTCAACTTAATAGGAACTCCTCAGCATGACTTTGAATGGAATTGTCCTTAGACCCGGAGAACTCAGACCCTTCCTTTGCGCCCATCTTCTGGGGAGCATGTACCTTACCTAATAAGGAGGTATTCCCCACCTAATAAGGAGTCCCGAAGGCAAGTCCTGCACTAGCCAACACTCCTCAACGAGGAGCCCGGTATTCTCTGCTCACATGGCCCTCAGGTGGCTTCCAGGAGCCTCTTTCTTCTCCTCACATGCTGGGCAAGAAGGGTGAACCCGAGAGACCTGCATCCCACCTGACCCTGACTGCGGTTAGGGCAAGTGGGCGGAGCTTGCACGGGCGGGGCAGGAAGAGCCGCACAATCTCCTCATGGCTCAGCCTGAACCCACGTGGGAGGCAGAGGAAGCAGGCGGGCCTGTGGGTCCTTGTTTGTGCCCTTGCTAGTCTCCTCTGCCCTCTCTCCCCTTCCTTTTAATTGTAGACATGCTTCTCCCTCATCTCCTCATAGCCACTTATGCTTTACCCAAATATCCTGGATATATTTTTTTTTTAATCTCCTTGACTTTCTACACAGTGCTGTCTCAAATCTTTTCTCCACTTTACAAAATTCTACTAGTTGTTTAAAGAACCAGCTTATATGTCAACTCCTGTGTTAGTCATCCCTGGCAATCCTCTCTTCCATCCCAACCCTCACCCTCAGGCGTGTAACTGCTCTGTGTGTGTGTTTTACCCACTATGATCTCATAACACCCCTAAAAACACATTATTACACTGTTGTGACTGCTCTTTTGCCCCTAGACCGTGTGGGAGCTCTTCTGGGGCAGAAAACATGCTTTTTCATGCTTATTCTCAGTGCCTACCCCACTCCCTAAGCTTACTCAACAGTCAGTCAATAAATCTTTCAGTGTGATGTCATCAAAACCACTGCTCCCCAGTGACCATGAGCAAATTACTGAATCTCAGTTTTCCTCTTTTTTGAAATAGAAACGAACACTATTATCTTCTTCCGTGGTGTGAACTCAATAAAAGGTAACCATAATTAGCTCCTATATTCTGATTCTTGATAATGTGTAAAAGGAAGTAAATAATCCTTTCAAGCCAGCAAGGTGGATCCTTGGAAACTGTATTTAACACCACGATCTTATTAAAAATGTGAGAAAATTGGTTTTAAAAATTGCTTTAGGTTAAAGCAAGCGTTGCTTAAAATCGTTTATGAAAAATGTACCAAGTAATATTTTTTTAACAAATCCATATCATTAGGTATCTCTTGGCACCCTATACTAAATGAGTGAGAAAAATACTATATAACAATCTGTCTTGGGAAGTAGTCATAATAATGCTTCTATGTCAACTAAATACTGAGAAATAAGGAAGCATAAAGTGTATTTTTATATCTACCTCTTTAAGAACTTTGTATAAATATATATAGTTTTATCATTACACATTTGAGTATTCCTACAAAAATGCTGTAAGTATACATATATACTTCCCATTTTTTATTTTACAGAAGGAAAGGGTTTCAAGAAAGTAGCTAATAGAAACAAAGCAATCACTCTGTGTTGCTTGTATGTATCATATCCAGTGTATGACCTGTTACCTAAATTGGGGACTTTTGTTAACATATTGTGAAATATTAAATGAAGCTACTGATACCTGCTTTTTTATAACCCTAAATCCCTGGTGGCTCAGACGGCAAAAGCGTCTGCCTACAATGTGAGAGACCTGGGTTCGATCCCTGGATTGGGAAGATTCCCTGGAGAAGGAAATGGCAACCCAGTACTCTTGCCTGGAAAATCCTATGGATGGAGGAGCCTGGTGGGCTACAGTCCATGGGGTCACAAAGAGTCAGACAGGACTGAGCGACTTCACTTTCACTTTCAAATCTTATTTTTATTAAGGGGGGGCGGGGAGGGGGGGTAACCAGAAAATGGAATGGGATCTAAGCTTGCAGGGAAAATTTAAAGGTGGATTTTATTTATTTGAATCATATTGCTCATATAGAATGGCTATAATAAACTTTACCTACTTTGGAAAACAATGAGCTTAATTTTTGTTCTCCAGGCTAGTGCAAATAAAATGATATTCCATAAAGCAGGTAAGTAATTGGCCAGTTAACAAAATCAGACACTTTTCTGCAAGTTATTCATGCTATTAATATACTATTAACTGTTATAGCTTACAGTCTCAATTGTCGGAGATTACAATCCTATCTGTTTACAAGGGCTGCTGCTGCTGCTGCTAAGTCACTTCAGTCGTGTCCGACTCTGTGCAACCCCAGAGACGGCAGCCCACCAGGCTCCCCGGTCCCCCTGGCATTCTCCAGGCAAGAGCACTGGAGTGGGTTGCCATTTCCTTCTCCAACACATGAAAGTGAAAAGTGAAAGTGAAGTCGCTCAGTTCTGTCCGACTCTTAGTGACCCTATGGACTGCAGCCTACCAGGTTCCTCTGTCCATGGGATTTGCCAGGCAAGAGTACTGGAGTGGGCTGCCATTGCCTTCTCCGATACAAGGCCTAACTGTGCTATTTTTCACAATAATACATCCCATTGCACTTATTCACAATAATACATCCCCCATTGCACTCTGAAAAGTAAGAGCTGCTAATTTTAAAACTTAGGACAGCTGAAGATATCTGAGGTTGAGAATGAATAAGTTATAGGAGAGGTGGAGATACTGATAGCAAACTTAGGAAGATTTCAAAGGCACACAACGAAATTTGGTAAATCTCGTGTATTCTAGGTGGTAGGACTGAAAAATCAGTGTTACCCTTACAATGGCACTGTAGTAAACAACATCACTGTAGTAAAGTAGCTTTTCTTTGGTCTCTCGTACTTAAAAGTAGAATAAATGGAATGCCATCTTGACTCTCGCCATAATAGTAAGGCACAGATATCTGATTTCTTCATCGGAGGCCAGAGGAAGCAGAAACCTCCTTATGGAAAGAGATGGCGGAGTTTGGCATTGAGTTCTCTCTCCTTGCTTAAAAGATCCAGGCTGTGCTTTTTGAAAGCTTCGGACTGCAGCCTGAGTTCATCATAGGCGGCCTGGATGCCATCCACCCTGCGCTGAAGCTCCCGGACTCGCAAGTTGCTGTTCACGGCCACGGCCTCTTGCTCAAAGCGCTCGAGTGCGTGCCTCCTGGCCACGTCGGCCATCTTCAGCTTCTCCTCCAGCTGGCGGATCTCCGCTTGCTTGTTCTGAAGCACCTTGCCCCTCTCCATGGACAGCAGCAGCAGCTCCTCTTTCTCCCGAGTGACTGTCTGCAGCCGGGCCCGCAGTTCCCGGTTCTGCTGGCTGTGTGCCTGCTCCGCCTTCGCCGTCTGCTGCAGGGCTTCCTGCTGCTGCTGCTGGAGGCTCTGCAGCTGCATGCGCAGCTGCTCGGTCTCCTCAGTGTGGGCGCAGGCCTGCCGGTTCTGCAGCTCCAGCAGCTCCTGCTCTCGGGCCTGAGCCTGACAGACATCATGGGCGTACTTCCGTTGCAGGGTCTCCAGCTCCTTGGCGAGGGCCTCGCTCTGGGCTGTGAGCTGCACCACTTTGGCCTCCTGGGCCTTCAGTGCTGGGCTGAAGAGCTGATCATTCTCCAGCCTCAGCTTCTCGTTCTCCTCTCGCAGCTTGGCGTTCTGCCTTTTGTGTTCATCCTTGAAGCGGATCATCAACTCGTGGTTGGAGGCCAGGGTCATAAAGCGTTCCTCCAGCTTCTGGGCCTGCTGATTTTTGGCCTTCAGCTCCTCGGCCTCCAGCAGCCTCTTCTCCTCCAGCTCGGTGTTGAGCAGTTCCAGGGTCTGGCAGCGCTCCAGGGCCTCGTCGGATCTCCGCTTCAGGATGCAGATGAGCTGGGACTGCTCCTGGATGCGGGAACACAGCATCGCCCGCTCACTCTTGTCCTCCTCGGACAGCCCCCGGAGGTTCGCCAAGGCTTCCCTCAGACCATCCAGCTCCTTAAACCCCATCTCCTCTTCCTGGTCTTCCAGTTTTCTGTTTTGCTTATCTAAGGGTTCTTCAGAGGATGGGGTGTCCATCCTGGGAACCGACTCTTCCTGAGGCATTGGCACGCTCCTCTACTGACTGCACAGCTGACTGCACAGCGCCCCACCGTCCAGATTTCAAACGCCACGGTGTTGCTAGGGTCTCCCGGCAATCTCCCGCAGTTGCTCGTGCACCCAGTAAGGAGCCCTGTGATTGGTGGACCGGTCTTCAGACTGCTGTGGAGTAACAACAGGAGGGAGTCCAGAGCCAATCATGTCAGGTTATGCTTGCCTTTCTAGCCAATCACAGCCCTCTGCTAACAGCCCAGGGTCTGGCATGTACTATACAGAGACGCCAGCCCCACTTGATTTCCAGCCAGCATCAGGGGTAAGAAACCTGACTCCACCTAATCTCTTGTGGGAGTAAACAAATCAAGCACTGGTGACATAGTCCTCCTCCCTGTCCCCACTTCAGTGGTCATGAGAATAAAGTCCTCTGCATGGAAACCGTTGGCTCTGTAAAGAAATTTGTAATCTATAAATACAAAGTAGCAGAAGGACCCTGAGAACAAGGATCCTAAATGGCTGTGACTTTGTACCTGTAGTGATTAACACAGCTCAGTGAAAGAAGAAACCCCAGGGAAATGTCTCTTGTTTCTTGAAGCACTGTCCCCAGCTGGGAATATATTTATTAGCTAGAACTCCCTTTTTACCCATTAACACAATAGGGTTACAGAGAAAAGCCTAATGGACAATATAGGTGTGATAAACATTAAAACACACACACAAAAGTTCAAATGAGGCTTACCTTATACACACCAAAGTCAGTTTCAGATGGATTAAACATCTGAAATGTTTAATGTTAAATGTAAGGACTAAAATGAAAACAAAATATTAAACATGGAGGGACGTCCCTGGTAGACTGTTGTTAAGAACCTGCCTTGCAATCCAGGGGACTAGGATTCGATCCTTGGTCGGGCAACTAAGCCCCTGAACAACTACTGAGCCCACGGTGCCTCAACTAGAGAGAAGCCGGAACGTGGTAACAAAGAACCTGTGCTCCGCCATGAAAAGACCCCTATGCCACAATGAAGATCCTGCATGCTGCAACTAAGACCCGACAGAGCCAAAAATAAAATACTTTTTAAAAATGGAAACTAGAGGAAAATAAAGGTAAGCATTGAAGCCCTGGGTGAGGAAGGACTTTCTTAGCCTACATATTATGTAAGAGACGAATAAGGTAAAGCTTAATTGGACTAAGTTGAACATCTAAAAGATATAAAAGTTATATATAATTTAAAAACTGTGAGACTCTGATGTCTCTCTATCATTTTCTTCCTCTGGACCTGCCTGCTGCTTTATTCCCTAACCTAACCTAGCTATTGAAGTTTCCTTTGTTGGCCCTGTCTGTTGATGTCCTCTCTGCCTGAAATGCTTTTTTCCTACCTTGTTACTTTAGTCATTAACTCTGCATTTTACACTCAGTTAGGAATCACCTCCTTCATGAAACCTTTCCTGGCCCCTAGAAGGCAATGGCACCCCACTCCAGTACTCTTGCCTGGAAAATCCCATGGACGGAGGAGCCTGGTGGGCTGCAGTCCATGGGGTCGAGAAGAGTCGGACACGACTGAGCGACTTCACTTTCACTTTTCACTTTCATGCATTGGAGAAGGAAATGGCAACCCACTCCAGTACTCTTGCCTGGAGAATCCCAGGGACGGGGAGCCTAGTGGGCTGTCGTCTATGGGGTCGCACAGAGTCGGACACGACTGAAGTGACTTAGCAGCAGCAGCACTACATGTACATACATGACCACTCACCACTTTTAGAGCAGTCACTCTAGCCTATTTGAACTTCTAACAGAGCATTTAAAAGCCTTATTACACTCATCATTTATGCCACTGCCTCCCACTATTAAACTCTGAGATCCTTAGGGGTAGGGACTGTGTCTGTTTCATCCTTAATGATTAGATCAATGCCTTGGGGAGACTCAGATGTGTGTGTTGGATGGATGTTGAAGTCAAAAATCAAATGGAGAAAAATATTCACCATAAATATGACAGACAATAGATTTACATTTTTACAAAGAGCCTGTACAAATCAATAAAGCATTAACATCTTAAAAGAGAAATGAACAATTCACAGATGAGGGGGATGAAATTGCTAATAATCAAACCCCATCGGTGACCCAATAAATGTCAGTTATAAATAAATACTTCATCTATCAAATTAGTCAATAAGTTTCCCCTTATTTTTAAGACAATCCAGGACTGATAAGGGTATAGTGAAATATGTACTCTTCTACTGTGATCAAAGTCAATTGATGGCATGTATTGCGAACTTAAGACATCTTTATGCCTTTTGAATTAATGATTGTCCTTCTGGGGACTTCTTTGTTTTGGAAGAAATAGTCTGAAAGAAAAAGTTTTATTCAAAGTATGGTTCATAACAACTGAAATTTGGAGACCTAAATGTCCAAAAAAGAGAAAATGTTAAGAAAATTATGATATCCTCATATATAATAAAATATTATGTAGACATTAAACATTAGCATGTTTATAGGTAATTTAATGGCATGGAAATGCTTGTGTTTGAAAGATAATTGAAAAAAGCAAGATTTAAAAAAGTTAAAATTTAGAATGATCTGAATGATGTGAAAACTTAAGCAGAGAGCAAAGAGCTAGCTATTCCTGTGATCACTATTTCTGGTGGTCAGACTTAAACTGTCAAGTCATGATGATAAGGAAAAAGTCTGGGGTGTTACTTATGGATGGATGGATTTTATAATGCTTCAGATTTCATGTAGAGCAGAATAGATCTGAAAGAAGAGTCTGAGATTTTACTTCTGGTCTCAGAGATCAAGCTCTCTTGTCCCCAATCCCGACTCTGATGTTTATGTAGAGAAAACAAGAAAGCAAGGCTGAGGACTGGGGAAATCTCCTGAACTAAAATTTTAGCAACAACTCAGATTGTAGGATATTTAGGGTTTATGAAAGTGGGTTCCAAGATTTTTAAAAACATAAACATATTTTAAATTTCCCTCTCACACCGCTTCTTCGCTGTTCCTTAAATTTCAAGCTTCACACACTGAAATAAAACTTGTAAGACTGAAGGAACTGATGCTAAGGAACATTAATAAATTAGACACAGCACTCTTCTCAGAGGACTTGCAGTTCAGTAATAATGACTTTTGATTCCTCTCTGCCATGATTGTTTTCTTTATTCTACCTTTTTTCCCACCTACCTGTGATCCTGAAGGTGTTCAGTATATTCCCTTCCAAGGGAGGTCCAAGTCACAAACCTTGGCCAACATTCTCCCTAGTGGTATCCAACAAGTACCCCCACCCCCAACCTGCCTTTAAGTTTTTAAATATCTCTTTTGTCTAAGCTACTATTAACCTATTAACATTTACAGAGTTCTTCTATACACCCTACATGAAAGTGAAAGTGTTAGTTGCTCAGTCATGTCCAACTCTTTGTGACCCTATGGACTATAGCCCGCCAGGCTCCTCTGTCCATGGAATTCTCCAGGCAAGAATACTGGAGTGGATTGCATTTACTTTTCTAGGGGATCTTCCCCACCCAAGTATTGAACCCAGGTCTCCTGCATTGCAGGCAGATTCTTTTTCATCTGAGCCACTGGGGAAGCCCTATATACCCTATGTAATAGTAGGCATTTGTACATCTTTCTTCATGTAATTCTAACAGTATTCTGAAAGATAGGCATTTTGATCCACATTTCATAGTTGGCAGAGAACAAAGAAACTAAGACACAGAGAGGTTAAGCAAGTTGTCCCAAGTCACTCAGAGAGTAATAGAGACAGAATTCACATCCAGATCTTTTTGATACCAAAGCCCATCGTCTTTAGTTCATCATTCATTCAGTTGTTTAATCATTCATTCATTCATACATTCAATTCATATGCTGAGAAACTGTTATATCCAAGGTTTGCAGTCCTGGCCCTTAAGATGACTACAGTAAAATGGTAGAGACAAATAATAGAAAAATGGCTATTAGATGTTATCACTGCTAACAGAATCATGGATAAGTTAGACATACTACTCTTCTCAAAGAATAAAAACAGGGGTGCAGTGATCTGAAGTCTGATCCCACATCCTGACTGAAGTGCTGAATGTGGAGAGTGAGAGTCTTCTTTTTTAAGGCTGAAGGAGAGGCAGTTCTTTCGGAACAAGTCAGCCAAAGAAGTGGAAGGAATGTGTGTGACTGGATCACATGGGTGGGAGCATTTGTTTTGTAAAACAAACTAGGGAAATTAGTGAATGAGTCTAGGAGGGGGTGGAGATGGGTGAGCAATCCCAAAATCAGAATGGGAAGAAGAGTACAGGAGAAGGCAAATGTTGAGGGACTTTTAAACCTAGATGGTGAGTATGGATGAGAGATATGCAAAGAAGTCCATGTAACTTCCCTAGAAGTGAGCCTAGGCTAACTGTAATCCTGCTTTGATGGATGCCAAGGCCATGTGACCAGGTTATACAGTTCCCAGGATCCTTACCACCTATTTAGAAGCTGCAGCAGTCACGGAGGGTATAGAAATGTTGGCTTCTCTGGGAAAAGCCAGCAGTGACTTTTCAAAATATTACTTCATTTTTAAAAGAATGGAATTTGAAAGTATTTTCACCAGAAGGGGATACAAATTGCAGTGGCTACCTAGCTCTTGATTTTTTCAGTGCCTGTCTATATAACACCCCATTCTTCTGAAAATGGATCACTTCTCCCTGGCCATAGGGTGGGCACATAACTCAGGTAGGACCAATCATAAGAGCTTACCCTATCCGTTCCTGGCCACTCTGAGTGGTGCAGCAGGTGAGGACATGACCCAAGCTCAGCCAGCTTCTCCCAAAGTTCTCTCAAGCTGAACCTAGGAAAGAGGAGTGCTTTAACTGAGAGTTTGTGACGTTGGAGCTGTCTTTGGTGCTATTTCCTACTCCCAAGGAAGTCAGGGGATTCCCTGGTGGCTCAGTGGTAAAAGCAACCACCTGCAATGCAGGAGACCATCAACAATGCAGGAGACGCGGGTTTGATCCCTGGGTTGGAAAGATCCCCTGGAGAAGGAAAATTGCAACGCACTCTAATACTCTTGCCTGGGAAATCCCATGGACAGAGGAGCCCGGTGGGCTACAGTCACAGGGTTGCAAGAGTCAGACATTACTTAGGGATTGATCCACCACCACCAAGGAAGAAAGAGACAGTATTGGAGTTCCTGGGAACTCATGTTTCACCCATGAGTCCCTAAAGTCATATATACTAACAAAGTGTCATACATTAACCTAGTGTATTTAGGTTTATTTCTGATTGGGTTTCTGAAAAAAAGGAAAAGAGCCCTAAAACATGCAGTCCAAAGAAACACCTCTAATTTAAGAAAATGAAAATTTTCAGCAGGAATTTTGCCAAAAAATCCCACTGAATCAAAAGTCTGCCAACCTGAGTTCACTAAAGAATTCAGGTGGCCCACACTTTATAATGCATGAAAATCCCATTTAGACTTTGTCTTACAGCCAGGTGAGATTAAAGATTTATACTTCTTTTTTCAGAAAAAAAAAAAAAAAGAAAAAGTGACATGACATCTCCCTGGACGTCCTGAGGCAGTTGGAAGTTCTTTGGGTAGATGCAAGGATGGTGCTGTTGTCCACTCTGGTGTTTTGCAAATTTGGGGCTGGGGGAGGCAGGCAGTCCTAGCCCTGGATGGGGAGATACTAGAAGCGATCTCATTAGTGCTTCTGAGATGGCTAGATGCTAGCAGATGGTTAAGAAGGTAACTGGAAAAAAAAAAAAAGGGCTGAGAAAGTAGCTTGTAGTATGAAGTGACAGGGGCTGAAACAGGGTCTGTACGTCTGCTATGGTTGCAGGCCAACCTCGGAGGTGTGTGTCTGGTCACCTGGTCTTGCCCTTGGCTGCAGTCAGAACAGGAAGAGGAAATACAACTAGATAAACAACCTCCTAAAAGACCTCGAAAGACAGTGGGGCAAGGCTGTTGTTCTAGGTTAGTTGCTTTTACTGGCCAGTGGGTCAAAGGTTCTAGCATTTGTTTGGGGGAAGAGGCAAGCACTGGAGCTGTTTTCAATGACATTTGTTAGATACTTGTTTTAAGATCTCACTGTCTTGTCACCATCTAGGCTTCCCCTGCCTGCGTGCTTAGTTGTTCAGTCACGTTCGACTCTTTTTGACCTCATGGGCTGCAGGCTCCTCTGTGATTTTTCAGGCAAGAATATTGGAGTGGGTCGCCATTTACCCCTCCAGGGGATCTTCCAGACCCAGGGATTAAACTCATCTCCTGTGTCTCCTGCATTGCAAGCAGATTCTTTACCCGCTGAGCCATCATCAGCTTGTTTTGGGAATGACGAGCTAGTGGAGTTCTAACAGGGAATGATGATTCGTGTATTAAATGACCCAACAATGTCTTTGTGGAAAACTTTAAGAATAAATGACAACTTACCTTCAAAGCTTTCAGCTACTTCTACAAAATAAAAGTTCTACTCTTAATAACATAGCTGAAGCTTCCAGTTTAGAGAAAATCTTGCCCAGAGTTGCAGCAAAGACTTTGGAGAAATATTATCCCAGAAGTTCTTTAGCCTGGCTTGTGAATTTAGATTCTAGAATTCCTTCTTTAAAAGAAGTTTTTTAAAATTTTTATTTATTTATGTTTGGCTGTGCGGGGTCTTCACTGCTGCATGAGGCTTTCTCTAGTTGTGATGAGTGTGGGCCACTCTCTACTGCAGGGTGCAGGCTTCTCATTTCAGTGGCTTCTCTTGTAAGGAGCATGGCTCTAAGGTGCATGGGCTCAGTAGTTGTGGCACACACGCTTAGTTGCCTCGTGGCATGTGGCATCTTCCCAGACCAGGGATCGAACCTGTGTCCCCTGCATTGGCAGGCAGACTCTTAAGCACTAGACCACCAGGGAAGTCCTGGACTTTAAGATCCCTAACATAAAGTATTTCATTTAAAATAAGAAGTCAGATTACTTTGACAATACCATTAAATCATATAATAATTTATTCTAAGGGTTTTTACAAAATACTTTATGAAAATTATACATACATAGGAAGGACAGTATAATTTAACAATTTACATTCTAATTAAAACTTTGTCGCAAATCATGTTTGTGACCACTCTCATGCTGCTTCATATAGTAGAGTTGTAAGAAAAACAGAATCTTATATATGCAAAGGTTTTGTTCTTCATTTTATATATGGGTACCCTATGATAAAATACAGGCTTGAAACTTAGGAGAAAATTAAGCCAAAAACTTAATTTCACCTATGGCCAGTGGGTGGCACCAAAGCACATAAGACTTTAAACACTGGGAAAAGGGAACACTTCTCAAAGCAAAAATACATGCAGTAAATTCAGTCTCATTGCCCTAACATGGAATTCCATATTTCAGTAGAGACTACAGAGTGAATAGTTTTCTTATGAACAAATTCTTTATCTTCACGATATTCTAATCTTTTTTTTCCCCCCTGCTCATAGGAATATCTTTGAGTCACTCTTCAACAACCAACATTTTTTCAATTCCTGCAAGGGTTTTCAGTGATCAAGTGGGAGGCCTTCCTAACCCTTTTGTGGTTTGAAACACATGATAGCAAACTGGAAACTTTTTCTTATTAACAACATTTAATATTTTTCTGGCAGCTTTTTCTTTGAAGCAGCAGCAATGCTTTGATTTTCTTAGCTTTCTCAACCATCTTCTTTTAATGTTGCAGTCACAAATTAAGTTACACATTTTGTTATTTTTTTAGTTTTTTAGTCCTTGTAACCAAAGAAGCATGTGCAGGTTGACTTTAACATGCTATGTAGCATTTGTTCCAGGCAACAGATGGAAGGTGAGGATCTCTGCCTACAAGATCGGATTCCACCTGTCTGGTGGTTTTCAGTGGAGGAGCCAGTGGACTTTGGCTTCACTTGGAAATCTTGGCAATCAACAGCATTCGGAGAGGCAGGATTGCTTCAATCCAAGTGTTGGGAGACTTCACCATCTTTTCCCAGAGAGCCACTTCCTCTGAAGTAGAGTCCATCCAATCCACTTCAGTACCATAGCTTTTACCTGGACAAAAAAGGGGAAGCTTTGCATTTAGAAAGGAATAGTTCATTGGGAAAAACTGAGTCATTTCCTAATTATAATCACCAATGGAGACAGCTAGGGAGAGTTTTAACATCACCAGCAGGGCTGGGACTCAACAGAAGAAAAGATCTATTTAATTGTATGAGATGTCTGATAATGGAACTCTCCACAACTGGGATTATTCTCATTACTCTCAGTAATGACTTCTCTTCTTGACCATATAAAATGTAGATGAGAATCTGTCAGGTGTATAATGGAACAGTAGGGAGGATTCCAGCATTGGATTGAAAGCGACAGTAGGTGATCCCTAAGAAAGTGTAGTTATAGCTTTAGTGTCTAACACACTCAATTTTGAATCTTGGCTCTGCCACTTATTAGCTCTGTTTCTTAATTTCTTGGAACATCAGTGTCTCTGGGTATAACATTAGAAATAACTCATAGAACTTCTGTGAGGATCGAATGCAATAATGCAAATAAAGCACTCGGTACAGTGACCAGTGCTCCATAAATGTTAGCTGCTATTATTATGCAAAGCACACATTTAGCCATGAAGGGCCATAAACGGTTTTTCAGGAAAGGGTAGTGATGAAGGCTTTTCTGGTTTCCCCCACAATCACTTAAGCTCTGTGTGGACAAACACAGCATCCTATTAGTCTTCATATCTCGAGTCCCTGGCACACAGCTTGACATTCCTTCACTCATTCATTTCACCACACTTAACAGAAATAGAGTCTCTGTTTTCATTAGGAAGAAGCAAACCAACCAACCTCTAGCGTCTCCAGAAGCATTAGACTCATGGAAAATTTAAAATGTAACCCGTTACCTGTTCCAAAGCCAATCCGAAGACCTCCCAAAAACTGGTTGGTTAATTTGTAATGGTCCCAGACAGTAAGCTCTACACAGGCTTCTGTCAGATCCTCAGGCCTGAACCCATCATAGACCATGGTGTGGTTGAAGACAGGGTTGGTGGTTTTCCCCACAGCTCTCGTCTTCTGGCGGCTTTTCCTGCTTGTGTCTGGAAGGATGGTACTACAAAAGGAAACATTACCGTGAGAGCATGTGAGTAAGACAACAAACGCTCGTGTTTTTAGTGTGCTTCAGCTACTGAGGATTGGCAAGAGGAAATAGAAGAAAAAAGAACGTAGAGAGATGGTAATGGTGGGCATTCTGCTGGCAAGATTATGCACTAGAGTGGACCAGATTTGCTTTGAGGAAGTCCTGACTGTGCTACTTATTGGCTGTGTATTGTGGGAAATCGACTTAACTTCTCAGACGCTTGCTTCCTCATCTATGAAATGGGAATGGTGATGCCTACTTCATAAGGTTAATATTAGAATTACAGATTAAGCAAACAACTTAGTTCAGTACCTGCATTTAGCATTTACTATATAGCAACTGTTTGAGGATTCCTCTAAAATCTACTCCTGATTATCTGTGAGAGGCTAAGAAATTAGCCTTGTACAGAATTGAAAAAGAAAAGAAACCTCTCCAATTCCCTAGATTTGACTTTGGGAATAAATTATATTACATATTTGTGATTATTTACATATAATTTATGGTAATAATTGAAACTAATTTACCCTACCATGCCTCTTGTAAAGGCAGGAAGGGTTGGGCCTAGTCTTAGAATGGGAGATTGACCTGAGCTGAAAAGCTTACCAGTTGACATCTGTGAAGAATATGTATAGGGAAAATCCTAAATAATGTCATATAAACTTAAGTAGCAATAACTCATCTTCTGATAAAATCTACATAGATAAAATTAGTTAGAGAGAGTCAGGATAGCACAATAACATCTGTTTAGTCACTATTTTCTAGATGCCAGGCATTTACATTATAACTGAGAAAAAGGTTTGCAACTTAAAAACCCAAACTGTTTCAAGCTCTTATGAGCTAATTATTAGTGTGGATCTGTTTATCAAATAACTTCCAGATATTCACAGGCTGATGCAAAAGGCTTTTTTTGCAAATGGGCCACAATACAGATGTTCGACAAATGATACAAGGGGTGTGGTATCACCATTAGCCATTTCATAAACCCTTTGGTACTGAATATTGTCCTCACCAGCAGATGTACCTCCTGTTGTATGTATTCCCTATTACACTAAATGGAGCCTTGCAGGGGGTTCATGTCAAAGATCCTTCTAGCTTGTGTCACCACTGTCTCAAGTTATTTCATTTATACTATGAATGATGAACTTCAGCATCACAGCTACAGAAAATTAAAACCAATTGGCAAAGGCCAGGCTATTTTGGAACTGAGGGAGGCAGAATTATCGATGCTGGTACCATTTAACAAAAGAATTTAGATGGCTGCCCCTTAGCAGTGGTAGATCGAGGCACTCCTTCACCCAGATGTGCACTTCTCCAGTTGTAGGAAGTTTTTTACCTATAACAGAAAAAGAGAGAGAAAATGGAATTCCACTGCCATTCCTCTCTTGGCAGTACTGCCTCCCAAGATGCCAATCTAAAAATGGTCTGGCACAGCGACGTGACTGAGTGCTTGCTGATATGATCATCAATGATTATATCTATTCTTAATTACATTTTTCATAGTCTGACTGTAGTGAGCTCAAGTAGCTCAATAAAATAAAAATAATTTATTGCAAGTACAGAATATTACATCATTGTTTCTGGGTCTTGCTTGGCTCAACAAGATCAATTATAGATATTAGGTATGTGAATCATCCATTTATAGTTATGTTCAAAACTACTCAGTGAGATGCATATACTTTTCAAATATTAATACCACTATCAATCAGTGCTCATAGGAAGCATTTAAACAAACCTGAGTATAAAGTAACCAAAACAGGTACTGGTTTAGGTATAGCCACTCTTGTTAAAAGTAGTTGTGCATTTTATAGGAGTATTGTATAGACACATGTAAGAGCCAATATTATAGGAGGGAATTGCTGAGAAATTGGCCTTAGTCTGAAGTTTCTATATAGGTTGGGTGCACATGGATGGAGGGGAAAAAGTGAAAGTGTTAATCTCTCAGTTGTGTCCAACTCTTTGCGACCCCATGTTTTTCTGGATGGGTGAACCCAATCTGTCAACCGATCAGTGTTTAATGAGCATCTATTATATGCTCAGCCCTGTGCTAGGAATGCTGTTGGATATACAAGGAATGCAAGAAATCTATGTGCTTGGGAAATGTGTACAGGTAAGCTAGAGACAGAAACTCAATAAAAGCAGTAAAATGTAATATAGAATGAAATGCCAAGTTATTACTGTGACGTTCTAGAAGATGATGGGATCAGTGAGGGTAAATGCATTCAGGAAAAGCTTTACAGAGGAGATGGGATTTCATCTAAAGACTTGGATAGGTTTAGGGAAGAGGAAGCTATTCCAGGGAGGAGAAACTATTATAGGAGCAAAAACTCACACAAGCTGGAGTCCATCACATGGGGGTCTCCTGCCCTTCCCCCAGCCAAAAGTAATCATGGGGAAAATGGGAAATGAGACTAGCAGAATTTCTATGTATGTTGACCATAAATGAGAGGATACAAATTATATAGAAAAGAATCTGTCTTTTAAAAAGATCCAGATGTAACCAGATGGCAGTTTGGCTGCCATGTGGCCTAAAGATATGCTTTGCTGGTCCTCTCTTTTTTTTTTAAGCTGGATTGGAATGCCTTTCTCTGTTTAATCACTGCCCTCACTATCATTTCTGTCATACCACTACCTTTAAGAAACATTTATTTCTATTTGTTTATCTATTTGGCTGTGCTGGGTCTTAGATGCAGTATTCAGGCTGGCTAGTTGTGCCATGCAAACTTTTAGTTGGTCACATGGGGTCTAGTTCCCTAAGCAGGGATTGAACCCTGGCCCCCTGTATCGGGAGCACAGAAGCTTAGCCACTGGACCACCACAGATGTCCCTCATATGAATTCTTAAGGAGAGTAACTTAGGGAACTGTGTGAGAAATGAGAGAAGGGTTAGCACTCATTTCCTGACAGTCTCTTGCTCCTTAACTGTGCTAGAGACCTGAGGCTCTAACATCAAAGATGCAATGTAGTAATTCTGAAGAAAAAACTTTCTACCCTAATGAGACCTTGAGAGTAGAGGACAAATGAGCTCTAATTTCTTAGGGGCTTAATATGGATTCTTTTCATTTCCACCTGTGGGGGGAAAAAAACTACTCCAGTTCCATTTATATCACAGCACTACACAGGAAAGGCCATTTACACTGTGTAGATACAAACTTTGGGGAGAGTGAGGCCGAAGTTAAAACAAGGGCTGCAAACTGGGCTGAGAAAAAAATGAGAATTCTTCTCAAAGAAACAGAAAAAATATAATGGTGGTTACCAGGAAGGGGATCCTGGAAGGAAGGGCAAGAGAAGAGTTGTGGTTTAATGGGTATAGAGTTTCAGACGTACAAGATGAAAAAGTCCAGAGACATGCTTCACAGCATTGTAAAGATGCTTAACACTGCTAATGGGCTTCCCAGGAGGTACAGTGGTAAAGAATCTACCTGTCAATGCAGGAGATGAGGGTTCAGTCCCTGGGTCAGGAAGATCCCCTGGAGGAGAAGATGACAACCCACCCAGTGTTCTTGCCTGGACAATCATGTGGACAGAGGAGTCTGGCAGAGTCCATGGGGTCGCAAAGACTCGAACACAACTGAGTAAGCACAGAACAACCACAACTAATCGCACACTTAAATATGGTTAAGAAAAATTTTATGTTATGTATTTTTTTTTAATGTGTTTTGATCACAATTAAAAATAAAGAAAATGTTCTAGTTTTACAAATGTGGATTGACTCATTTGGACCCTTACTAAGTTAGTAAGTTAATTTAGAGCTTCACCTTTGAAAATAAACAAACAAAAAAAAACAACATAGAACTCAAAGAAATCTTTGGAGAGGGGAGGGCTAAAGTAAGGCCATAAATCTGGACAGAAAATCAGTACATACCAGGCACTGGCTCTGGGACATACTGGAGAGCCAACTTCATCTCACCTCTGTTTTCTGCTTCAAGGGGAACTGGTGCTGTCTGGCAAATGAAGGCATGTCATTGTGAGACACAAAACATTCACCCCGTTTGTTGGTGCTCTGTTACAGGGCCATATCTGCCTCATTTCTGAGCATAGGTATCATTCATGAGTGCCCTGGATTGAAATTTCCCTCCCCATCACAGATGGACTGTTGCTTTGATATCTGGGAAGGCTACACTGTGTATCCTGGAAAACTCTGCAGGGTACCCAGAACACATTTTAAGTCCTTCAGTTCAGAGAAATCAGAATGGGTTTCTTGGAGATGGGAAAGGTGTTCTGAAATGTTTAGATTTTTATAAAAATACATACATTTTTGTTAGTGATCCAGCCAGCACATAAAACAACTTATCTGTATTTTCTTTCTTTAAAGGAGTAGGAAGAGCTGGGGTATGGGTGGGGAACAAATTATACATTTTCATAGCTGCATTAACCTAATTATTTTAGACCAGATGAGGAGATGCCTGTAAGAATAACAAAAACTGAACAATCATTTTACAATGTAAAAGGTACAATGTATATTACAATGTACGCCCACGGCTGATTCAGGTCGACGTATGGCAAAAACCACCACAATATTGTAAAGTAATTAGCCTCCAATTAAAATAAATAAATTTTTAAAAATGTGTATTTATTATAGAACAGGTGGTTTTACTTTCAAATTCTAGTCTTTTAGACCCTTATTGCCAAAACAGGGCTATATGTCAGAAACATAACGGAAAAAAGCTAAAAATGAGATGCTTTTGACAACTTCTGAGAAATTCTTAACTAGCAAGTCTTGGGTAGACCTAGAAATAAGAGCTTCAGGTGACTTTGATGTGGTATTTTGGAACCATTCCTTTAGTAGAATGGCTTTACTGTATAGATACTTAAAAGTTTGTATAAATTGTATGTATCACACTTAACCGTCACATTGAGAACAACAAAAAAACTAGATTAAACAAATCTATTTGAAGGTGCTGAAGAATTATTAAGATAGATAGGGTTCAAATGGATAAGCTGTTGTAGCCTGAAATTCTTTCTTTCCACTTCGAGGCATTAGTTGCATTTTGAGTAGTGCTAACTGAGAGTACAACAGACTTAGCAGAAAGAGGCTAAGAAGCTGAGCACAGCCTCTCACTGAGCTGGGGAGGCAAAATTTGGCCAGCTAAGGAGAGATGGTCTCAGAAAACACTCTAGATGGATAGTTTTCAAAGTATGGGCCCCAGGCCGGCAGTATCAGCAATGCCTGAGGATTTGTTAGAAATGCATATTTTGGGGCCAGGTTGGATACATGCTAAAATATGCAAACTACTACCTAGGTTTTCAGTTGGAGCCCATGAAAGACCACAGCCTAGAAATATGGGCAAAGAAAAATGAGATCAGACCACGTGAAAGCTTCTCGTCAGTTCGTTACCAGGCTAGATTGAGGCAGTGTGTCCTTTCTCTGTGTGTCAAATGCAAAAGTAAACCCTCTCAAATTATCCCTAGAATTTTTCACATGCAGTGTCCAGTGTGCAATAAAAAAAAATGAACAGGCATACCAGAACAAAGGGCCAAATGACTAAACAATAAAAATTAGATGAGACTCACAAATGTTTAAGATATAGGAGTTTTCAGATACATACTTTGAGTAACTTTGATTAATAAATTCATAAAGATACTGAGAAGATAAAGAATTGTAGCAGAAAAATAGAATCTATAAAAAAGAGTCAAGTGAAAATATAAATCTGAAAGTATAATAACTGAGGACCCATAGATATCCATCTAGATATTAGATAGATACTAGATTAGACACAGCAGATAAGAAAATTATTGAACTAAAAGATTGGTTAGCAGAAACTAGCCAGCCCAAAGAATAGATAGGGGAAGAAACACTACAAAACATAGAAAGGAGCCTAAGAGATTTATTGGACAGAGTGAAAAGACATGATGATCCCAAACAATGGATAAGCATTCTGAATGAAAATGGAATCTTATAGCAGCTCTCTCCTGAATCCCAGGCCCCAAACCACCAAACCAAACAAAAAACTCCAAACTTACCTTCCGCTTTAGAGGGTACCACTTCAATTGTTTATTCTGTTTGTTGTCCCAGTCCCAAGTTTCCAAATCAAGTTCCACTTCCCCTAGAAAACTATTGCGCTTAAATGTATCTCGATGCCAAACAGACAGGTTCAGCTTCTGTGTCTTTAAGATTTGCTTGTCGATTTTATACTGCAGTTCAAAGAAGGAAATTAAAGGGGTAAATATTATTATTTCAGGCCAAAGTTATGACATAGAGGTGAAGATAAAGTCCTCTGTGTAGATCAGATTTTCTCATCTGTTAGGTTTCAAGTCTCAAAAATACTGCAAAGTCATCTTATTCTAAGTGTCTCGTTTCAAAGAGCTAAAATTCATCTTTCACAAAAGCTGATTTTTCTTTCCCTCTCTGGAAAAGCAAATCATGGCTCAAGTATCATAGTTGGTAATAGCTCTCTAAAAACAAAAGCCAGTTATTCAATTTTTACTGGATGTTTTTAGTTCTAACTAGATATAACAGGAATCCAATTCAGTCTAAAAATACAAATGAAGCTTAATCCAATGGTTTGTTTTCTACCTGAGGACAAGGTGTTTTTTTTTAATAGACTAATTGTTAGAGCAGTTTGAGATTTGCACAAAATTGAAAAGAAAGTACAGAAGAGTTCCCATATTTCACCTGCTCCATATATATACAATCTCTCCAATCATTGATATTTGGCAAGGACAAAATATTTTTTAAGAAAAGATCGACCTGTTTTTTGCTTTTTGGGGGGCATCCTAACAGTTTTAATCTGAAATGTAGTCCATATAATTATGGAAGGGATATAGTCTTTCTAATCTAAAAATAATCTCTACTTGGCTTTATGATATACTACTTGAATGTCCATTTTGGTTGTAGTAGACTTGCTTTTCTCTGAGTTTACCATTTAAATGAGCTGGCTTTTCCTGAGTTCATGGTTGAAGTAGATGACCTAGATATAGCAAGGATGCTGAGGTGTATCACAGTCAAACTGTAATTAAAAACTTGCTACAGAAAATCTACAGACAATTAACCCATGGATAACTGAGGGTTAATTTAATGCCGCTCTCTTTCTCAGAGGATAACCAAATACTTGGACAGAATTTTCAGAAAGAAAGAATGAATAATACTTCTCACATTTGTTGTTTTAAATAATCTGTTACCCATGACTAAGGCAGCATGAGACAGTTTTCAGGAAGATAGAACATGGGCATTTGAGCAAGGTATATTCTCCACTCATCTATCGAGCCATCTCTCCTTCCAATAAACATTTATAAAGTACCTATCCCAGACACTGTACTAAGACTCAGCATTTACTAAGTGTTTAATGCATACTATACTATGGACTTCCCTATAGCTCAGATGGTAAAGAATCTGCCTGCAATGCAGGAGACCTGGGTTCGATCCCTGGGTTGGGAAGATCCCCTGGATAAGGAAATGGCAACCCCCTCCAGTATCCTTGCCTGGAGAAAACCATGGACAGAGGAGCCTGGTGGGCTACAGTCCATGGGGTCACAAAGAGTCGGACATGACTAAGTGACTAACACACACGAATGCATACTTATCACTTTACACATATTAACTCTTTTGATGTTCACAACTACTGAGGTAGGTAGACACTATTCTTTTTTTCTTATAAATTAATTTTAAAAACTTTTTGGCCACACCGTGCAGCAGGAAGGATCTTAGTTCTCCCACAAAGGATTGAACCTGTGGTCCCTGCAATGGAAGCTCGGATTCTTAACCACTGGACCGCTGGGGAAGTCCCAGATAGGTACTCTTCTTATCTCCCGTTTGCAGATCTAAAGTGCAGATGGGTTAAGTCATTGGCACACGGTATGCAGTTTATAAACCACCTAGAGTTGATCCCTGCTCTTGGGGAATTTACAATTAAACCAGCGGTTAAAGTGCTGAAAGTCAACACTGCCTATTGTGAAACAAAGAGACTGAGGCAGCAGACAGCAGGGAAACTTAGGAGTTAAGAGACAACCTCTCACAGAAAGAGGCATTTCAGGCTGTGGGAAGTAGTTATGGACAGCATGGGGAAGAACATCCCAGTTTGAAGGAAGAGAAAGTCCTAGCAGAGTGAGAGAATGTAATTCCTCCGAAGAACAGAAAGGAATCAGGATAACCTGAAGAAAGTGGAAGGATGAGGCCAGAGCTCAGGTTCTCAAGGGAGGGGTGTGCATGTTAAGATGGGCGGGCTTGACCTTAAGGCTAATGGGAGTCCTCCAAGATTTTAAGCAGAGAAATAACACGATCAGAATTGGGCTTTTATAAGATTGTTTTGGCTGCAGTGCTCAACTTTATCATCGGTGTATCCAGTTTCCTTTATTTCCTTAAGCTTCATTTGCCTCATCTGTGAGATGAAGATAATAATAATCCCTGGCAGAGCATGGAGGGCGTGCATGAGACAAGGCATACAACAGTCATGGTGTATCATCTCATACAAAGCAGATTCTCAGAAAGTGGTTATTCATTTCCTTCTCTCTTGGGGACTGACTTCCTCTGCAGAGATATTACCCAAGATGACACGGCCTTTTAAATGCATAGGTCACCATTTGGGATTTTCCTAGACAGAGAGGTTGTAGGTACCCGCAGTATCTCGTTATACACAGGATTCAAAGTTTTCTTCACTACAAGTGTTTTCTTCTTGCCCATTTTGCCTTTGTCTGGTAATAGGTAAGTCTTTACGTATCTAAAAAGAGAATTGAATAGACAAGAAGGTCAGAGAAAATAAAAGTGACATGTCTACCTGTACTTTTAAAAATACATTAGAAATTGATAGGAATAATTATTTCATGACACTAGCGAAAGTCGGAGAAGGCAATGGCACCCCACTCCAGTACTCTTGCCTGGAAAATCCCATGGACGGAGGAGCCTGGTGGGCTACAGCCCATGGGGTCGCGAAGAGTCGGACACGACTGAGCGACTTCACTTTCCGTTTTCATTTTCATGTATTGGAGAAGGAAATGGCAACCCACTCCAGTGTTCTTGCCTGGAGAATCCCAGGGACGGGGGAGCCTGGTGGACTGCCATCTATGGGGTCACACAGAGTCGGACACAACTGACGCGACTTAGCAGCAGCAGGGAAAGTAGTATATAATAAATGCTCTCATCAGCACCTTTATACTTAAACTTTTAAGTGATTTCAGTGGAATGGATCATTTTAAATTGTTCTGAAGATTTTTAAGAGATAGTCCCTGAATTCCTTTTTTCCTTTGACCTTAACTAATGTAGGGCAGGGGGAAGACAACTGACCTCTAATGTGATGCTTAATTTCATTGGCTAGTGTCTTATTAAGAAAAGGCTTTGATGCTTGCAGAATTAAAAAAGACTGTCTTCTGAAAGAAAAATCTTGGTACATACCTAATCAGGCCATATTCAATGTAAAACAAAAAAAAAAAGGAAAAAGAAAAGCTATGGGACCCCGCAGCTTTTATAACAAAAACAAAGGGTTGGGCTTATGCTAGCAAAATTATTAAGAATCAGACTTCTGCATAGGGGTAAGGGAGGGACTGTCATTCAACTTTTATAACTGAACTGAAATGCCATTAAACCTGTGATTTCAAAAATGAATTGGTAATTCCCCCTAAAGTTCTGTAGAATATAACTTAAATGTGGAAACTACCTTATTCTAGAACCTTAACTATCTCTGCATCACTGAGCACTATAAAGTATGCCCAACTCGTCCCTCCTTTTAGAGAAAGTCTAAACGTGTGTGGAGACAGAGGGCTCAAGTCTCACTGTTTGTTATAAACAAACAGTGCTTATCTTCTCTATCCTTTGTTTCCTTAACTGTAAAAAAGAAGGAATCAGGACAAGATGACCTCAAAGGTTCCTTCCAACTTGAAATGCTTTGTATTTCTCTGACATTCTTACAATTTAGTAAGTTTGGTGTATGAATCTATAAACAGCATTTTTCCCCAACTCTTTTTTTCTCCCCCACTCCGAATCCCGTTTTTTTCCCCCGAACATTCCTTTTTAACACAGTCACACACATACCTTCCCTTCAATTTCTTTCTTTCTTTCCCAATTTCTACAAGAGTAACTAAGAGAAAATAGTGTCTCCAAAATGTACTTACGGGTCCGAACGCTGTTTCTTAATATCCGCTGCTGCTAAGTCTTTGCACTGGGCCACAAAGACATGCAACTCCTTCAGTGAGTCCACGTAGTCGATGGCAAACTGGATGCTTCCTTTCACTTCCAGATTGCCAAAGTCTCCACTATAAACACTCATCACACTGCCGCTGACCTGAAAGCGCGGGAAAACACGTGGTGTCTGTGTCTGTCTCACTCTCGAATCCAGCGCAAGGATTACATGGGTGTAATCTTTGCTTGCCAGTATTTCTCTAGTTTGCATATAAAAGCAGCTAATTTAATGTGGCATTAAAAAAGCATACCAACACAGACAACCTGACATGATATACATGACATGATGACTGGTGGTTAACAAAAACTGCCTGTAAGAGACATGGATGAAAAGTATGAAATGCAAAGTTATTTAGATACTGACTCATTTCAAAACAGGGTGATTTTATAGTAGGGGGCACTCAGAGTCCCATTTTTAGGCATGCTTAGAATTTAAAATGTTAAATAAAGAGGATGTGAGAAGCCCCAGGGCACACAAATCACAGTGACACTTTGCTCTATCAAATTTCCAAGGCACTAAAAAGGAATTTTACTATGTTACCCATCCACTGCCTCTAAGAAAATGCTTACTGAGCCATACACTTTTAGAGGTCAGGAAGGGTAGAAAATGGATGATTGATGAAGGAAGTTTAAAACCTTCCCAAGGCCATACATTTGATTGTTATCAGCAGAAATTCAATTTAAATAGATTTTTTTTAAAAGAGTTTGAAAAAATGCAAGGCCAGTAAGAATTTAAGCACAGATTTATCATTCATTTAGCATATCTGATGAGATCTGTGCATGTATATACAGATCATAGATATTTGGATAAATGTATATGGATATATTTACATATATATATATATATATATTTCTATACACATGCTACATGCACACAAAACTATCTCACTTCTATATAAAGTCAAATTCTCCAAATCAAATCTGAGTAACTATACTCAGGGAGCTTCCTTTGGAAAATTCCATTCTGAATCCTTCCATGAGGCCAAGAATCACCTTTCCTTTTAATGTGAATCAGTACTTTTAGTCGTCAGAATAAATGACTTGCTAAAAGAGGTACAATTCTATACCTGCAAAGAGTACATCAAATCATGTCTGATAAAAGCAGACTTTGTAATAGTTACCCCATTCACCGCCCAGAGAAGTTTAGTGGTTCATCTTGTTGATAATTTAGGTTTATTTTTGAAGTACTTAACATCCAAAACAAACCGTATTTGTTTATCTCGGATATGAATTGTCTTGTGATTAAAAAAAGAGAAGAAAAGAAGATGTAGCTAGCCAGAAGCTAATTGTGGGTTAGATAAAAAACAAACCTCTCACGCCCCTGGAATCTGAGAAATATAACAAAAGGCCATTTTACAGGAGCAGGAGCGTGGCAGAGCAAGGTTGGCAGAAGCAGAGGGATATTAACACAAAGCCTTTGTTTACATACAGAAGACAAGGACGTCATGCCAGAGGAGCTGCTAAGATTGGTTAAAGAGCTTGGGCTCTTCTTGTGTCTGCTGAGCTGGTAACTGCCTTCTGATGCTGTATCTGTCTCTCTGTCATCACTCTACAAAACATCATATAATACAAAACTCAAATTCAGAAAGAGTCAAGATCAAGATCTTAGTTTAGATAAAGATAATAGCTTGCTATCCCACTCATGTATGACATTTTCCAAGGTCAAAGGACAGCAGTGCTAACTGCCAAGGAATGGGATTCAAGATGGGGTGGGTGGTCTACCCAGGATCTCACTTAAGCAGGAGAGCAGTGTTTAGCTACTGAAACAGCAAAGTGATTTTTTTTTTCACCAGCAAGTTGGCCCCCAGGTGCTAGAGAAGATAGCATATTGTGAGCTTTCTTGGCTTTCTCTTAATATTATACATTTATATTGCTTGGCAAACTTTTTTGCTACATATGAGAAATTATCTTTACCTAGACAATAAAAGGTCTAATATTTACCCTTAAATCATAAAATGTCATGCCTAATTCCTCTCGGTAACATAGGCTTAACTTCCCTAAAAATCAAATCTTTTACTTGAGACACTATTAAACTAGGGAAAACAATTCTAATCTGATCTGTGTTTCAAGTTTTTCATATATGCATGTATGTGTATACACACACACACACATATGTGAACTGAACAGATATGTAATTTTAAACCACCTCTTAGGTATTCCTATAGAGTTACTGTGCTTATCTTTTTTGTTGCTACAGGGAGGTATATTGAATTATACATTCTACCCACATTGTATTTTAACAATTTTTAAAAAATGGCAGTAAGGTATTTATTTTAAATATGTCCCTGGAAATATTTACCTGGGTCAAGAAAGAAAAAGTGGTGATAATAAATTTTATTATGTTTAGATCTATAGTTTATTAGATGGTAGCTTTAAGGATCTGTGAGTCAGAAGGAGCTCCTTTTGGGGTTAGAGAGTTTATGGAGCAGTTCAGTGGCTCCTGGGGTTAGGGAAACACCTTTACAAAGGAGTGGTTAGTTCATGCCAACATATTCCAGGGCCATGCAAATACATGTCAATGTAACAGATGCCAATCCTAATGCAGATTAAGAAAGGAGTTAAAAAAATAATGATTTATGTGGATAAGAAAAGAATCCTTCCTCAAGGATGAAAAAATCCACACCTTTTTAATGTTTCTATTATCACACTCCCTCCCCACATGCTTAGAGACCGTTTCCCTCTATCACAGCCATAATACATTCTACCTGGTACATCAGATCATTAGTGATTATTGGAAGGACAGGACCTTGTATTGATGACTTGTAACACTGATTTTCACAAAGTTGGCACTCAACAAATGTGACTGATGGTAAGCCTCAAAGGGACAGTGGGTGAAGAAGCAAAGTCTGACTTTATCCCACTTTCTTTAACATTCAGTCCAACCCCAAATACTTTGAAAGGTTAAAACAATACAGCTTAATTTGGCATCTCTGATCCACAAACTATTTGGACTATCTTTTGCATGGAGCAATGAGGCAGCAGGTTAAAACTGAAAGAAGGAGAAAAAACAATCAGCAACTGGTATCATTTGCCTCTCAGATTATGAGATGTTTTATTCATATGACCAGCCAAGACCAAAGCACATCTACAAAGGTATAACGCCACAGGAACCCCATGAGGTACCTATGCTGGCTTCTAGCTCATGAGCTTGTTTCAAAGAATGAGTGCTTCTCCAAAGCAACTATAATGTGGGCTCTTAAGCACAGGGGTTGAATATTTTCTGGTACAGTTCACGGAAGGCTCAAGTGTAGACAGAAGGGTTCCCTGGAGGTTGGGGAGGAGGGATGTAATTTGTATGTTTTCAGAGCTTTCCTTACATTCCATCTACTAAGAGAAAGGATGAAGTTTCTATTTCATCATGAAAAATCAGACCAAAACTGCAAACAGCAACAGCAAGCATTAAGGTACTACGTGTCAGCACTGCACTGCATGTTTTCCCGGCATTATCTCACTGACTCCTTACAGTCTAATGAGTTAGGTACTAGAAAGTGCTCAGGGAAGTTAAGGAAATTGTTCACAACCACATAGCAAATCAGCAGCATAACTAGGGGTGGGAGTGTCTAACATCAAACCTCAGACTCCTAATTACCTGACTGCAAAACATGGAATCTTAGTTAAGTCAAAGAACCTGAGTTAAAATCCTAGCTCTACTTTTTAGTAGCTGTTGAATTTGGGGAAAGGCTCTGTGAGGCTCTTTCTCCTTGTATAAAATGGAAAAATTTGTACCTATCACATTTTGTTAGTAAGAGTTAAAGATATCAGAGTGCCTGGTACTCACTATGAATTAAATGAATAACAGATAATAGTCATGTTCTTATTTGAAACAGAAGGGATAGTAGTTAATAGCATGAAGGTCAGATCTGGACTCCACTCCTGGGTTCAGCCCCTTTCTAGCTGAGTGAGGTTGCCTGATCTCTCCTAATCTCAGTTTGCTCATCTGTAATATCTGGGGATAGTGATGGTGCCCACCTTCCAGGGTTACTGGAGGATTAAATGAGATAATGTATATAAAGTGCCTACACCTGGTTGATATCCTTAAAGTTTTCCATGTCATTGATACTCTGTAATTTTAACATACGCTTTCAAGCTAGTCATGCTATCTAGACTAAGCTTTCACAAATGAACTGTACTCTAAAGTACAGAGAAGTTCATGCCAACATTTTTCTGCCTGAATTCCTTATTTTGAAACAAAAGTCACATTCCCTGTATGCAATCTGGCTTCACCACCAAAAAGTTACTGTATGAGTCAAATGAGATATGCTTGCCTTGTTCCAGGACCAAAAACACTACGTCCATTGACAGGAGAGGCAAAGGTCACCCCTGCGGCCTCTTAGGTCTCCGCTATGGCTTAATGCAAACACACCAACCTTGGCATAGCAAATCCACTTATTTGGTTCCATTTTTCGGAAGGTACAAAAGACAAACTTGCCTCATCTTGGAGAAATGCTGGAACAGACTTGCTCATCCTTTTGAGTTTGTCAGGGTGGGAAAACTGATTATCAGGCTGTGAAGACACTGTGGAAACTAAACAGCAGCATTTCCATTCAAAATTATCCTCACAATTGTCAGACAAACATAAGGCATACGTTGAAAACACACTTTTTTCCATCTATGAACAGAGACGTTTTTGTAAAATGGTTAAAGGCACAGTAGTTCACATGCACAGGACCGTAGGGTAAGCAACATGCAATCTTCATAAATTATAGAGAGAGAACTAGCAAGGAGTTGAACCAAACAGAAAACAGAACTTAAAAACCACTAGGTTTTATTGGACCAGAGAACTGGATTTGAATTATACTGAAATATACCACTAAGATGAATTGGTTTTAATTTACATTTTTTCACAGTAGATCTTTGAACCACAAGATCTATACTTTATTGGTTCATCTCCTTGAGATATATTTTTTAACATGCTGCAGGCTGAAAAACTATTTCATTGAATAGCAAGGATCTTTGTACACAACTCAGTCATAAAAGTGTCCTGGCTATTGATGTCTAAAAGGAGGTTGGATTCCTTGGTGATTGTTGGGATTACTGTAAGAGTATTTCTCCCTCAGAATCATAAGAGACTACGGTTTCAAAATTAATTATTTTCTGAAAATAGAAATTATTTAGCTATCTGTCAATCCAGATAACTTTCAACAGTGATATCCAAAGGCCATGTATGAATGACTCAGGTTAAGATATTCTAAGAATTTAATATGAAAATGTAGCACATGGTTTCTTTTTGATACAGTAAGTATATATGTGGAAGTCACAACAAGATGATGAATTCTCTTCCTAATATGTTTAACTCTAGTTAGAAAACTTTTCTTCTTCTTAGTCTAAGAATGGGAGAAGGCAATGGCACCCCACTCCAGTACTCTTGCCTGGAAAATCCCATGGACGGAGGAGCCTGGTAGGCTGCAGTCCATGGGGTCGCTAAGAGTCGGACACGACTGAGCAACTTCACTTTCACTTTTCACTTTCCTATTAAATCTGTATTTCAGGGTAACCAAATATTTGACTTGGAGAAGGAAATGGCAACTCACTCCAATGTTCTTGCCTGGAGAATCCCAGGGACGGGGGAGCCTGGTGCGCTGCCGTCTATGGGGTCGCACAGAGTCGGACACAACTGAAGCAACTTAGCAGTAGCAGCATCAGCGGTCTAAGAATGACAATGTCTAAGCTTTTCTTATGGTGAATCAGAGCTTTTGTATTGAATGACTTAATATTTTTCAAGGCACTCAGAACAGTGCTATATGTGTTACATATATTAGGCTCTATATATGTCTTTGCTAAACAAGTAAATATCTGATAGGAAATCTTTAAATTATCTTTTCCATGTGACATAAATATACTGGTTTGACTTTCTCATTGCAGAGATACGAGGAAAACAGATAAATAAAGATCAAATTATTTGTCTACATATAACTCAAAAGGCTCAAGTTTAGCCCTAAATATTAGGTACATTTATCATTAGTTAAAAGAAATCTAATAAAGGAAAATGGAAACTTGAACTATTAAATATTTGCTTATCACATAATAGCTCTCACCTAGTTTTAGGCTCACAAATGCATCAAAATATATTTATGTTGTCTTACAAGATGATAACCTGCTTTAATTACTTCCCATGGTGCGTATTTGAGTGACTTATACTGAATAGTATAAGATCAGGTCCTACAAGGGCAAAGGATAGCCCAATGAGTATGCAAAACTTTCTTATAACATTGCTCCGTATTATTTTCAAAGTATATATTTACTACTCAAATGTAGTCAGTTTAGTAATATGTTTACTGGGCTTTAGTTATTTGTGTTTTGACCATGCATTTCATTTTGTTTTATGGTAAGAACACACTCTTCACTAAAGAAAAGGAATAACCCCAGCCCAGGCATTAAAATTCATCTTGGAAAATACCACAAAAAAAGGGAATTTAACTTATCTAGAATTTAGCACTGATTAGCCTCTTTGCCTTGACCAAAAACTCAGCTAATTAGGAGGTCACAAATGAAGACACAGATATATAGGCACACATCATCCATGTCTATGCTTTGTTTTCACTCCTCAGGCTAAATGTTGAATAAAACATACAAAGATAAACTAAGATGCCCAAACTTAAGTATCCAGTTGCGGGTAAAACAGCAACTGGAAAAGCCTCTTTACCCGACACCCCTGAGAGACAGAAGTCTGGTTGTCTCTGCGGCAGCCAGACAGAGAACACACACCAATGGCTGAAGCCTGGACGGCCTTATTTCCTAGGTCATGTGCCAAGGCTCAGCGCCTTCATCTCTGGCAGGAGAACCTCATGAGCAGAGTTTCAGATTTCAGATGAGAAGTCACTGTTTTCAAGCATCAGCACTTTTCCTCTATCTAATGGCTCCTTCCTTTGGCAACGCTTCTCTTTAAGAACCATTAGCACATCCAATGACTGTTGGGAAACTTATTAAAAATCCTATGGGCCGGTAGGTGTATCTTCATCACTCCAACGCCTAGGATTTTGAAACCACCTCTGAAAAGGGATGCCAAGAAGACACACAAACATATCTTCATTCTTTGCTAGTCCCCACAAACCCCTTTTTAATGCACTATTTGTACTCAAGACGATAGTCACAGTTAAGAACAAGTCTTAAGAGTGAACAGAAAACAGTGAATAACTGTTATCTTCCCCTGGTGGTGGATACTAATTAGTTGATGCATATGAGCTACCATAACTATACATACATTTTTCTTTTTTAAAATGGAAACATAGTTGACATACAGTATTATATTAGTTTCAGGTGTGCTACCTAGTAATTGGACATTTGCATACATTATGAAATGATTACCATAACGCTAGTAACTATTTGTCCCCAATGTTATTACAATATTATTGACCATATTCCTTACACTGTATATTACATTCCCATGATTTATTTTTTATGTTAATCCCCTGCACATTTTCACCCCATCATGACCCCCAACAAACACCCATTTGTTCTCTGTATCTTTGAGTCTGCATGTTGTTTTTCGTTTTTTAAGATTCCACATATACGTGAGATCACATTTATGTCTTTCTCTGACTTATTTCACTTAGCATAAAGCCCTCTAGATCCATCCATGTTGCCATGTGCATTCACTACTTAAGATTCAGAGGTTCACTTGCCTTATGTATTGAACTATACTATTTTAGTTTTGAACCTCAGAGCTTAAACCCTGGGCATTAAAAAAATTGCTTCTATAGATAATGTAGACAGGCATACACAGCCATACTACATACTAATTGTCAAAGTACAGTCTTTTCCTAGGTCCAAATACATTATAAATTGTTTGCTGTCTATAGTGTTTTTTAGAGGCCATAAGAGATCCAGTACTCCAGACCATACTGCCAAGTGATATCATTTTAAGTAAAGACTCAAAGAGCAGGGAGACTGGCAAAAGCATAATAGTATTCAGCAATAATGTGTGTATATATAACGCATACATATATAATTTTAAAAATATATAACTATCCCTCCGTAGAATCATGAACTAACACAGAGTAGTAAAATACTTTTAATAAATAAAACCCTTGTCAGAATGAAATAGTTTTGTAAGCTGTAAGAATTTAGTACAATAATAAATGCTGCATTATTAATGGGGTTAGTTATTTCAGTACATTTAACACCATGTAAAGTGGCAACATTTAGTCATTTGTGAGAAAGATCCTGCTACTCACTTCCTGGAATGCATTCATTTGTGTCTGGTTCCTGATCTGCTTTTTGATCTACTCAGAAGAGCAACATTGAGAATAAATACCATTTTAACAGAAAGATTAAAGAGACATGAAAGTAATGCTCAAATGTCAGTTTCACAACTAAGACTGCAGAATACATCTGACAGGTTTTCAGCCTGCTTTCATCCATTCCCCAATGCAATTCTTCCTTAGCCTCTTTGAGGTCTCCTGTTCAACTAAAAATCCAACATCCAGCATACACGTTCAGTGTCTTTCCTTACTCATTAAGCCATGGCATGGAAAACAAAAGGAGCACTGGGCTAGGAGTGAAGCTGAGGTTCCCATCCTCACCCTCTCACTGACTGACTAGCTACAAAAGCTCAGACAGATCACCTCCTTTCTCTGAGCTTTTCTCATCTGTAAAATGAAGATAAAAATCGCTGCCCCACCTACTTCAATGAAATGGTTATCAACATAAAAGACAAAACCATTACACAAAAGTAAGGAATGACCTTTGAGGAGCTCTGTTGCTTCATCTTATACGAGAAAGCTCAGCTAACATACATTTTTATTATTATAGTGAAAGCAACTTAGAAAACAAAATTCTAGCATACAAGTATAAATTACATATTTGAATAAATGCTGAACCATAAACAGACTCATTTCCATTCTTGCCCCCACGATTACCCTATTCATTTTATAACTGAACCAAGTATAATGCCTGATCCATAGACAAGCTGCAAGAACTTCTGGCTCCTTAATATTCAGAATCAGTCAATTTCACCCTTGGTCTATACTTGGTTATTGACGTAAGCAGAGGCGAGATACCCAGTCTTGTTCTGGAACCCTTTCCTTTGATCTTAAATCTTTACCACTTAAATCTAGAGAGATCTATATGCTGACTTGAAAATCAAATACAGGATTAACTTAACCCAGGAACCCATGCCACTCTCCCTGTCTTCACAAGGAGTTCTGCAAGTCAGAGTAGCAAAAATCTGCTCATGCTCATAGAAATACGATTTCCTATTTTTAGAAACCCTTGCTTCCCAAGGGTCTCTGATGAGATCTTCATACCAGTATCACTAGCAGAAACCTTAAGAATACGAACAGTATTAAATGCACCAAGTCAGAACCATTTTATAACAACTTAGGCACTATTCATCACATAGTGACAAGTGACGTTCTTCTATTTATCCCAATAGCTGTGCCCCGGTGACCGCCCAAACCACCCCAGAACCTAACACACAGACAGACATGCAAATACATAAAGATATTTACCATCTTCAGCACTACGTACTAATTCTTCTGGCAGATTATCTACTTTGGCTTGATCTGTGCAGGAGAAATTAACAAATGGTTAACACGACTGACCCTTGGCGAGCAAGAACAATGAGATTGTCCCTGGAAGCCCCTGGAGTTGGAAGCAATTAGTCAAGATGCCGTGTGAGGGGTGCAACCAAGATGTCTTCCCCAAAATACTTTCTCTTTAGATTAGCTACTCGAGCCAGTGCCATAGCGGGAGCTCCCATTTCAGCCCTGATGCAGCTTACATCAGCACACTGCTGCACACGGACTCCCAAGGGTTAGAGGGTTAGCTCAGAGCAAGCAATCGGCCGGCAGCAGGAGAAAGCACGGGGCTGCAACAGCCTCTTTATTCTTCTGGAAAGGGTAAGATGCTAGCCATGACTAACACCTTCCCAAACCCACGGTCATTAACAAATATTTCTGGGCGTGCATCATCATGTGTGCATGCCTCTGGGAGCCTTGCTTGGGAAGTCAACTGAAGAGATGTAAGTGGGGACCAGCTGCTAAGTGGAATCTTGGCAGGCTAGTGTGAGAGTGGGTATCGGTATTTGGAAGGGAGCGTGCAGGAATACCCGTCAGCTGATGGTGTTTTTTTTTTTTTTTTAACCCTACACATTCCTGAGTACTTTAAAGCTGCACCATGGCAATAGCCCCATGTTTCTCAGGCTAGAGGTTTGCCAAATTGGACAATTGTTGCTGAAGTCTTTTTTTTTTCCCTTCGGGTCCATCACTAACATCAGAAAGGACAATTAGGGCTGAACAACAAAGGACTGGACTAGCCTTCTCTGGAAGCAATCAGGCGGATGTGGGGGGTTGGCCACCTGTTGAGGCTTTAGAGGGAATTCCTGCATTGGAGGGGGAGTTTGGAATGGTTGACCTTCAAGGTCCCTTCTAACCCTGAGATTCCAAGATCTTTGGTGGGGTGAGGGCTGCATTCCAAATTGGGAATACTGCCTTCACAGCCCTGAAAATCTCTGAATTTTAAGAACTGTTTAGTGGTATAGCTTGTTCTTTTTTCTTTTCCTTTTTAAAATCGGAAACTTTTCAGTGTCAACTGCAGATGCATAGAAATATCCCAAACATGAAAGTGATCAAGTTTTAATCATATGAGTTTGGCAGTGGTTAACTTGCACTTGATAAATTTCCTCATGACCATCTGTAATCCCAGGGGTACATCTTAGCTTAGAAAGAATAAGAACAAAACCCCTAGAAGTCACAGTCTCTAAATCTGTTTGTCAAACAGATTTATGCTTTATGTTACTAGTCTAGAAATCCTTCACCAATTAAAGCAGTGGGAAAGAGTGTGCCTGGAGTGTTGTATGTCAGGCAGTCTTTGAGCTTAAAGTTCCACTATCCAAAAGAAATGGGTGGACATAATGGATAAAAGAGAAAGCAAAGTCCCCGAAGCCAGGGATGAATTCATCTCCATATCATGCAAAAATTTATCAGACAAGCAGCAGTTATATGTAATACAATCACCTCATAAATGCTCTTGATAACAGCCTATTGATTTTGAGTCCTAGCTCTGCTGCATGGTATGAAGCAAATTACTTTACCTCTCTGAACTCTACTTACCTCATCTGTAAAATGGGGATAACAATTTGTGCCCCCCCCCCCCAACAGGTGGTTGCCTATGCCAATTACATGAGATCATGCACATAAAACGCTTAGCCACATCTTGCTACACAGTGCTAAATCAATGTCAGCTGTTACCACTAGAACCACAAGGTACCACAGTCTTTTACAACTCAGTGTTTGAAAGTGAATAAATATTCAAACTGGGATTCTTCAAGAAAACCTAGTGTACTTGTAACCAAACCTCATGTGTTATTTTAAAAGCGAAGTTCCAACCACTTTTGGCTGAGCCTGTTTAGCTCAGTTGGGAAAAGCTGTTCTCATCTGTTAACCCCTCCTTTAGGGGTTCAGGGTACAACAGCATGCAGTGAGGCCACAGAAGAGCACATAAGCATTTTTAAGCTTAGACCGGGGCACGGACAGTGGGGCACACTTTATTCTCACTTGATGAATCTGATGAAATATCTTCCAGACTTTTGGAAGGCATTTTCCTAGCAGCACTCCTTTCCAAAATTTTCAAAACAGGACTGGGTTCTTCTTCTGAACCTGTTACAAGACAAAACCGATGAATACTGCACAATACAAACGAAAAAAGAAAACAATCAAACTCTTAATAAATCAATGGACACTGAAATGGTAGGTTGAAAGGAGGTATTATGCCATAAGCCTCCATACTTTTATCCATTCTATGAGGCAGTCCACAGAAGAAAATAAAATTTCTTCACTAAAGAATATCAGTGCATGTGTATGCATGCTCAGTTGTATCCAACTCTTTGCTGCCCCACGGACTGTAGCTCATCAGGCTCCTCTGTCCATAGGATTTTCCAGGCAGGAATACTGGAGTGGGTTGCCATTTCCTCCTTCAGAGATTTTCCTGACCCAAGGATCAAACCCGCATCTCCTGTGTCTCCTGGATTGGCAGGTGGATTCTTTACCACTGAGCCACCAGGGAAGTCATTTTAAGAAATGACTTGTAAGCATAAGAAATATTTGTAAGCACAAATAATACAGAGACAAGATTAACATAATGACCGCAGTAACAGCAATGTGCTCTCTAAGTCTTCTACACCTCTATTTCAGGCACGTGATTTGTTCTGTTCTAAAATTTGAACCTTTCCCCTTCACTTCTAGCTTTTGAAGACAGCCACAAAATGGTTTTAGGAGCATTAAAATAATTAGCTGAAAACTATAGAAGGCAGGATTCAGATGTTTTAACATCTGTATATAATTGGGTACACAGATTGGTGAATTCTCCAGATCAACAAATATAGACTCTTTAGGTTTCATGAGCTACTGAGATTTCCATCAAAATGTTGGGTAATGACCTGAGGTGGTCAACTTTTTATTTTAACATAGAAAGTATTTTAAAGTGGGGGAGGTTGGTCTCTATTAACTACTAATGCCTTCATTTTATAAAAAAAAATGAAAGGTATTTTAGGAACACAAGGAAAAAAGAAAAAGGGCATAACTGGAGAATAAGAACTGTTCTTTAAATGCATCTAATGTTATAAAATTTTTTCTCTAGACTGTCTTTAATTTTTCCATTTTGACAGTGAAAACTCCAACATGGATAAGCCTTGGTCTGAGTACTGTCACTCATCACTGTTATATTCTTCGTGCCTACAACAGTGGCAGGCAAGAGGCACTTAACATTGCTAAATCCATGAATGACTCCATTAATGAGTCAATCCACTTGGGAACAACTCTGGACAGTACTTTCCTGAAGTGCATCCCAGTTCTGCCCAATGTTAATAAGCATTCTCCAGTAAATGGATTCTAAGATGAATTAGATTTGGGATGCTCTGTGCTCAAATTTTAAAGTTTTCTTACTACGGACCTTCTCGGTGACTTTAATATGCTTTAAAAAAATGAATCATGTGCATATGAATCACATATAATTCACAATAAAATATGAATCATGTGCATAATCTCTCAGCATTCCCTCCTCTCTTTATTAAAGGAACATACTGAGGTACTGGCTGGTTAAGAGCTCAGCCACAAGTCAAACATATTCGGCTGCTCATCAAAATTGGGGTTCTTCCCTAATTTGGGGAAGGTTCTTCCCTACTGTCACTCCACCCAACTCATTTACTTAAAAATAATTATTTAGGTTAGAAGTTAGAAAACTATGCCTCCCAGGTGGCTCAGTGGTAAGGAATCTGCCTGCCAATACCAGAGACGAAAGATATGCAGGTTCGATCCCTAGGTTGGGAAAGATTCCCTGGAGGAGGAAATGGCAACCCACTCGAGTATTCTTGCCTGGAAAATCTCATGGACAGAGGAGCCTGGTAGGCTACAGTCCATGGGGTCACAAAAGAGTCAGACATGACTGAACACACACACACGCTGTGCACCATTTTATACCTCCTACTTGGCTTTAAAATCTCTGGGCTCTGTCTGGGTAATCATTTATATTGATTATTTATTTTTTAGATAGGTTTGTTGTTGTTCAATCAGTTATGCTGGTATACTTAAACATAGCTATACACTTTCAGGAACAGTCTTCAAAGTGAAGTGTAAATTTACAAGCCCTTCACCTCATATAGGCCCATTTACCCTAGTAACTCATGGGGTAGCTTAGTTAAGTCTACTTCAATAAGTTTAAGATGCTGACTTATACTCTTGCAGAGACTGGTATTTTCCTTTTCCCACCAGTTACAAATATTAAAGAGGCTTCAGCTTCATTAACTAGGATTATAGGTGGATCCTCTGGTCAGTTTTCAATAAGAGACCCTCTGGCTATTTGCAAAGGAACCCAAATCTCACAAATGAGCCACTCAGTGAAGCTCATGTGTTCTTACTGAGACCGAAGGGAGCTAGGAAATGACACATTCTACTAATTTTCTACTGAGGAAGGTGATCAACACTAGTTGTTGTGCAACTTTGGTTAAAATGTTCCAGCCGGGGAGCATCCTTTATTATTTCATCACTCTAACCAGGTGACTTCTAATCCCTATTTGTTCCTGGCTTTCTCTCCTAAAATAGTCAGGTTGCTCCAAAGAGCAAACTGAGACAAGCCCTTTCTTTGGGAGCCTGGCTGAAACCAGTATCTCAAGTCCACTTAGATGACTATGGTAATTGATGAAGATCTTCTCCACTCAGCTAAGGCTGGAGCCAAAGAAATGCACAGGCCAGGCCCTTAGGTGGGGTCAGGTGAAGTCATCACACTGAGTCAGCGCCTAGGAGGCAGGATTCTGCAGGTGATCGGAAACGGGAGGGAGAGAGCAGCAAAAAAAGAGAAAACGAAAAAACAAACCCCACAACAGTTCTGAGGGCAAGTTCCAGCCCTGCACCTTGCTCCTGGTACTCAGCCACCACTGTGGAAACATGTTGCTCCTAAGAGGGCAATCTTTGCCCACTTGCGGCACTTTCTTGCCACAAATCTTACTGGAGCCTGCTGCGTGGACTGCCGATTAGGAAATCCTAATTCTTTCCAAGAGGAAACCTCGCTTGGATGTCTCAGAGGTACTCTCTAAACCCCAAAAGTTCTTTAAAACACATCTTTGGAATCTGAAAATTCTATCATTGATCAGTGAGTATAAAATCAGATTCTGAAACACTGCCTGATGGGTAACACTATGTCTATGTAACTCATTTGATTAAAGAATATAACAGGAAATGTAGATTTTTAATAAGAAAATCTAGGGAGAACTGAAGTACAAAGACGAATTTAGCACCATTTGGGATTATCAAATTAATCCCACTTTGAAAAACTATATCATCCTTTATGTCAGCATTACATAAATCAACTCATTAACCAATCAGCAAAAAACTTCAAAATGCTCACTGGAGGTGTTTCTCCAGCTTTTTGCATTAGAACCAATGTTTCTGTCTGAAAAATCAGAGTCAGAGAAACCTTTTTCTTCCTTTTTCTCTAGTCTCTTAAACGGTGATGCCAGAATCAATTCAACTTGACTTGTTTTTGCAGAGTTTTCTTTGTCAGGAGAGGAATGGGTTGCCTATTTCTGGGCACGTTAATTGCTTCAGGAGCCTCTCTGAAACCAGGCTCCTGAAAAGCCCTTTCTCAAACCACTGCAACCTCACTTTCACTATCCCTCCCCTCTGGGGGGTTTATAGTTTCTGTGGTCCCCACTTCATGGCCCACGGAAAGTTGTGAGGCTCCAGGGATCTCAACCCCAGTTTCAGAACCACAGAGATCTGATAAGCCAGTCACAGCTTTGTCTCTCCCAACACTCTATCACATTGGTTGACTTGAGATTTGAAAACATTACTCTTACATTTGATTTCCAAGGCCTCTGAGGCTGACCAGTAAAAAGGGGGCACTCTCCCCCAAAACCTGGCCTGCTTTGACTCTAATGGCTCCTTCTCAGGACTTTCTTCCTTCACTGACACTTGGGGCTGATAAGAAGGACCGTTAGATGTTTAAGGAGTCTCTCCAAACCAATATCAAAAGCACTCTCAGTAGCTGATGGAGCCTCAGACTTTTCTACTGTCTCTCTTATTTCCTTAGGATGGAATTCAGAAGCAGCTTGCCTGGGCACCTCAGTAATACCTGTTAACTCTGACGAATAAAGACCCCTATGTATCACATATTTTGTGCAAGGGCTTTCAGTTGTTTCCTTCAGTAGTTCTTCTAAGGCAACACTGAATTCAAGGAGCTCTGAGTTAGGCTGAATAATCGTTTCCCTCACAATTTCTGTCACTTCCTGAGGTAACTCTTTGCCATACTGAGCAACAGTAGAAACAAATGAGCTAAGGGTTTGGTCTGATGGAGATGCCTGGGCAGCTAAATAAGATCCCATTTTATGAGTTTCATCAGAAACTACATTGAAGGAATACAAATCCTTTCTGTCTGAAGCTATGCTGTCCATTGTTGTCTGTGGTGGGATAACTCCCAGAGAATTTGGGGCACTACTTTCTACCTGTACGCCTTTAGGAAATTCTATTTTTACTTCTCCAGAAACTACTTCCAGCACAGCTGGATAACTCAACCAAGCTTCTGTAAATAACTTTTGTAATATAGCTTTTACATCATTCAATGCAGGTCTGGGTGGAAGAATAACTTTTTCTATAGTCTCTGAAACTTCCCTTTGAGAAAGCAGTGTCTTATCCTGAGGAGAAGGATGGGCAAGCCTGGGAGAAGGCATATCTTGGGGAGAGTGGACCACATCCCCGGAAGAACCCTTTCTGTGGCAACAGGAAGGTTGATCCAGGGGATGAGAGCCTTCTGCAGCTGTCTGCAACAAGTTCTCTGGGTTCAGCTGGCACTCACCACTTTGAGCTTCCTGGGAGAGAGTGCTATTTCCCCAAGTTTCTGTCCCCTCTGGAAAAGAAGCCATTTTCTCTCTCTCATCGGCTGACGTGTTCTGACTCTGCTCTATCCTGTTTTCATCAACGCTACTCTCTTCAGACTCTGAGCTGATCCCAGTGGTGGTGGGTTCACATTTGGTTTGCAAGGGAGAGGGTGGGCTTCCAGTTGCTTCCTTCAGGAGTTTGTCCAGACTAGCAGTCAAAGTGTTCAAATAGGCCTTTGGAGGAGCTACTGTTTTGTCTATATGCTCATTACTGATCTCTTTAGGCCTTTTGGCTTCTTCCTCAGGAGCAGCAAAATCTGTCTCCTGAGGCCATGTCCTATTTTCAGAAACATCTGGTTCAAACACTTGTTTTTCCTGAACGTTTCCACCAGAAGGCTGGAGGACTGGTGACGAGGCTTCGAAAAGCAGCTTCTGTAAGCTGTCATTAAGCGTGTCTTTGTAGTCTTTAGATGAAACACTTGTTTTCACAATGGATTCTTGAATCTCTTCGAGCTCTTGGTCAGAGTCATCGTTTTCTCCCTTGAACATTGGGGTAACAAAGCATTCAGTATTTTTCCCCATGTTTTCCTTTGATGACTCATATCTTGGCAACTGATGAGTGGACTTTCTGGGTGGTCTCCATGGAAATGTGGTGTCATCTGGCAACACCTGGAGTGTGCCCTTTGAATTTAATTTCTCTATTTCCTCTCTTGCCGGAATTTCTTTCTGGTCTCGAAGCATCTCTCTCTCATGGGTACTGTTTCCTGATGATGTCACATCACTGAATTCTTTGTGTTTCTGACTATTAAAAAGCACAGAATTTTTTTGGCTTATTGTGGTAGTATTCTTCTCAATATTATCTTGACAGTTTGGATTGGCACCTAAGTCCCAAAACCTTCTCAAATTCTCAAATTGAGAGTGATTATAGACTTGTTCTGTATTGGGTTCATTGATTCTTTCTTGTAAGGACATAACTTTAAAGTTGGGATTCCGTTCACCAATTAGAGATCTGTCTTTCTCCAAAGAGGTATGCATTTCAATCCCGACATTTGAAGGATGATGCAATGGTGGGAAAGTAATGTCCTTTTCAGAATGCAAACTGTCTGTCACTGGTAATCTTTTTACAGGCTCAGTTGTCTTATTCTGAAAGAGAGACACTGTGCCTGACTGGTCAGCTGAAGGATCATTTTTGGATGGACCTGATATTTGGGGCCTGGTCTCTTTAGGTTTCTTTGAGGAGTAAAAACCGGAGACATGGGCTGCTTGGCCATCGTTATCTAGGATTACTTGTTTGGCAGTGACTTGAGTATTACATTTACCACGGCTCATAGGCAAACTGTCCATGGACATCACAGGCTGACGTGCTTTAGCAGAAGGTCGTTCCTGACTGAATGGAGGTGGGGGTTCTTTATGAATGGCAGCTTTTGTACTTTCCCAAAAGGATATTCTGTCGCTCACTCTCTTGTATTTCTCTCTTTGTACTCGGTTCTGGGGAACCTCACTAGCTTCTGGTACCTGGACCTCAAGCTTCTTCCAAGGAGATACGCCGCTGGCAGCCCCAGGTGGTGACTCAATATTCTCTGGTTCTAAAGAAGATTTTAGGATGGAAGTATCTCTTCCTTTGCTCTCGCTCTCTGCCTTTGCGTGGGCTTTCAAACTTGGCTCTTGGATAATTGTGGAAGAGTCAAAATTTACTTCTGACTTTCTTATATTTTTTTCATAAACACGAAGCTGGGGTTCTTCTTCACCTAAGCTGCCAGCATCCTTAATATTGCATAGAACTTGGTCTTCTGCATGAGGTCCTTTGTGAACACTGTAGGAACAGTTATTGGCTGGAATAAGTACCCCAACTGCTTTCCCTATGTTTTTTGAACCTTGGCTATAGTCTTTAGTTTTACTCTCTTGATTTGGACTGTAGATTTCAAATGGTTGCAACATGCCCAGACTTTCCTTGCCTTGTGGGAACAAATTAATAGATCTGGGTTTGATGTGCACATTGTTATCTTGGCAATTTCCAGAAGGCAGCATATGTTCCTCTACCTGGAAAGTTGAATCAGGTCCCACAGGTGTCAATTCAACTTTGGTGGGTAGTAGAGCAATCAAACCATTTCCTTCTTGACTGGCGTCCTCTGTCACCAAGGCAACAGCGATCTGTGGCTTGGAGTCTGGTTTTTCTTTGGGCTCTATGTCTTGGGGATATTGCAGAGATGCCACACTGTCATCTGAATAAGAGCTTCGGTTAAACCAGTCTAGGACTTTAGATATGGAATCATCAGTTGTCCTCCTTATCTCAGTGGCATATGGACCAGAATGTGAGGACGTCTTAGCTCTTAGGGCCTGGAGTAGATGGGGCTTACCTTGCTGATGGTCTCTAGAACTGCAGTCTGGCACCTGAGATGACTCGGGCTCAGTGCAAGACAGTTCATCTGCAACACAGAAATGCTCTTCTAAATAAGAAAAGAGAACGCTTCAAGAATTGTCATGCAATCACTTTACCTTCTAAACAGGCACTCTGTATTTACATTTGCTCCACCATCAGTTGTTTACATCAGCATTTATCAGGAGTTATAATACAAACCATCCTAATTAAGGTATTCTACCAAAGATGCCCTATAATAGTAAAATACAGGCCCCTGGAATTATAAGGGGAATTTCTTACAAGCGTCTGTTTTATTCTAAAAATTCAAGTAGATTTTATATTCTGATCCGTGCTACATTTTACATACAAATTTTTCCCAAAGCTTTGCATAAAACAGACACTCCAGGAAGATACCTCTTGTTGATTATCTACTGGCCCACTCATAAACCCTAGAGAGGGCTTATACTCAAGTTTGAGAAACACAGGACTTCCCTGGCATTCTACTGGTTAAGACTCCAAGTTTCTAATGCAAGGTATGTGGGGTTGATCCCTGGTCAGAGAAGTAAGATCCCACATGCTATGCAATGTGGCCCAAACCAAAACCGAATAGAGCAAAAATAATGTTGAGTAACAAAGACTTACGCGAGCTCAGGAATTAGGAAAACAACGTTCAAGGAAGATTAAACAAGGAGTTCCTTCCAAACCATCAGAATGGCACAATGAAGATATTTGCATCCTGGGGCCTTAATCCTGATACACTGAGCCAGAATCTCTGAAGATCGGGCCCAGGAATCTTTCCTACTGGCTATCTCAGTGGTCGTTTTGTATACTGCAGTTTCAGACCATGGTCTCAAGGGCTCTTCCGCGATCCCCTACTTCCCTTCTATAATTTGCAACTTTGGAGGAAGTTTCTGTGAGACAAAGTAAAATGAGGCCTGACAGAGAATGTGAATTCTACCTGCTGCCTGATGTTTGCTACCCAATGGATAGGAGGCTAGAGAAGGGCACTGAAGTTCTTCTTAAGCTATCGAGAAAGCAGGCTGAGACCTTTCTGAGCCTTAGGCACAGGCACGTGAGGGAACTCAGGCATTCTTTCCCTTTAGTTAACATGTGGGTGTTTCAGCATTTCTCGTTCTTCCTTATAAATGCTAAGCTACATATATGTTCTTGAAAATTATATGAGCTGAATTTTTATGAAGTTGGCTACATTTCAAGTGCACCAGAGGAGATGTCAATTAATAAAATTTTCTCTTTAATTATAAACTCTGGCTAAATATAAAACAACAAAGGCTTATACAATAACTGGCACACAGTGGATACTAGTTTCCTTTCATAACTACACATGACACTATTAAAAATATGTCAGTGATGGTGAATTCCTTTGAGAGATCTTTAAGAGTTCTCTGTTAGGCTGTTTAATGGAAGACTAATGAGGAAAAAAATTCTTGTAATACACTGTTAGTGAAAAAAGAAGTCTGGACAGTGTAAACATAATTCCAATGATATCCATGCCTGAAAATTATCGAAAGTCCCTACGAGGAAACATTAGCAATAGTTGATATCACAGGTGATCATTGTTTTATTTTGTGCATATTTCTTCTCAAATGTTTTCACACTTTTCAAATAAAAGTGTATTATTTTAAAAACAAGAACAGTTATTTAAAAAACTTGATGCCAGGTAATGTTTTTGTTTCCTTTGAGGAATTCTTTTGTTTTCTTCTGGTATAATAATGAGTGTGTATTTGAAAAGCAGAACTAGAGACACAGACGTACAGACCAAATGTATGGTCGCCAATGGGAAAGGAGGAGTGGGATGAAGTGGGAGCTTGGGACTGATGTATACGCACTACTACGTGTAAAGCAGGTAACTAATGAGAACGGACTAGCATAGGGAGCTCTACTCAATGCCCTGTGGTGACCTAAATAGGAAGGAGATCCCCAAAGGAGGGGATATATGTATACATATAGCTGATTCACTGTACAGTAGAAACTTAAAAAAATATTGTAAAGTAACTATACTCTAATAATTTTTTTTAATGAGTGTGATAGTGATTGTCCTAAAGCTCAGAGCTAAACTCTCATAATTTGCACAATTAGAGTTTACCATTTTTCAGTTCTGATTTTCTTTTTATGCTCCATTATTTACTTGTATATATTTTTGTGGTAAGCAGGGAGAAAACAGGGCATTAGGGAATAAGCAGAACTTTGTTTATAAGCTTCAAGACCAGAAGGCCTGTCTGTCAATCAATATGGGTTTACTGATGATGCCTTCTTCCCAGATTTCATGGTGAGTTAGATTTTAAAATCAGAAAGCATAAATAAATAGCTAACAGAAAATTGTAAAGGTAGTCTATGAGAAAGCAGGTGCACTTTGAAAAACAGGAAAGGTTTACCATTTTTTTCTATGGATTATACCAAAACAAAATATTACCAAAGAATTTTTTCATCTTTTAGATAAACATTTAAGCATCATCTAATTATTTGTTAGTGTTTACTCAAACTTTAGAAGTTTCCTTAAAATGAGTTCCTTTATATCTTTGAAGAAGTACCTGCTAATTTTAAAACTAAAAAATATATATATTCTGCCTTTTTCAAATTATTTAAAATATCCAGGGAGGGGATAATGGAGACACTTTGTCTTTAAGAAGTGGATTGATCTGAGTAAGTGAGAAAGAGTAAGACTGAGCAAAAGTGACTTAGGGTCAACGCAACAATGACCAATAGGGGATGAGAAGAAAAATGATTTAGAAACTTGACTGCTGCTACAATATATTTTTCTGACTACAGAAATTATCATGGGGTTGGAGTAAGACTTAATGAAGATGAGAGAGAGTACATACAATTGTTTTTCCCACTGCTTCTGTTTTAAAACACAAGAACTATGACGTAATCATATGGGTATCAGAAAGCAGTTTGAGGCATCCTCTGAGAGCTCTAAGATCTTCAAGAGAGGGCTAAATCAGTGAGCCAGCAAGAAAAATCAGTATTCCCACTGCCTCTCAACTCACAGCAACTGAAGGAGAAAGTTTCCTTCACAATATTTAAAGTCTAGGAACAAATGGATGAAGGCCCTGGGCAAGACATGGTATCAATATGAAGCTTTTTCCTAGTAAGAATTTAAAGTCTAGTTTCCCATCCTTTGAGGCTAAGAAAGTGAAGGTTCTCCTGAAATTAAAGAGAAGCCAAAGTTTTGTTAAATGGGAATCAATAAATTTGCATTAGGTGAATAATAATATATTTACTCTATATAAAGGTATTAGCGTATGTTTAATTTTCACTCTGTATACAAACCTTGATTTAACTAAAAAAATACTATAATTTGTTTGACTAAATGACTGACACACTTATAACTGTTTAGGATGAAGTGTAATATGTGCCAGAAAGTGTGCTATTCTGGATCTTTTGGTTATTGGTGATTGAGGACAACCTGCAAACCTTTTCAGAGGCATAAACATTCCCTAGTGGCTTCTGCCTAAATTTTAGCTGGAATACCTAGAAGGCAAAATGGGCTTCTACTAGGCTGCCTGGCTATCTGGGCCATCCCAAGCCCAATGGGTCAGTTTTTATAGCCTGGTAGTGATGAATCTCTTACCAGCAGGGTTTTTGGACAATTCTGATGAGCTAGTTTTGTGTTCATTGATGGTGTGTGAATTCTCAGTGGACTGTGCTCTTGTAGTTAAAAATTCTTTGGAAGAAGGGTGCTCATTAATTGGAAAGGAACCAGAAGTCGTTGGCTGACTTGTTTCATTTTTTGATGGACTTGGGCTTGAGGCTGATGACTGAAAAGGCAAACCGTTTGTGTACTGGGAAGGCTGAGGGTCATTCCAAACCTCATCTGTGAGCCCTGCATCTTCTGTTCCATTCTTCAACCTATCGGACTCTAAAACACTAAATTCTCCCACTTCCCGGCCGTGGACCAGCCCTGGACTCTGTGGCAGTTCATCCTTCACGGCAGAGAATCTCACATGCTTTAATGGCTCCAGTGAGTTTGAGGGAGAGTCGTCTTCTAAAGAATGCTCCTTCTCAGAAATTCTCTCATGGATAGTTATGCCCAGGGACACAATTTTGCTTTTGGGTTCAAAGTTCTGATGAAAACGCACAGTTTCTGAGTCTGTGCTACTGGAACTGGAATTGCATTTCAGGATCCCTCTGGGAGCCCCTCTTGTGGTCAGGGAGTCTGTCCTCTGTCTAGGAAAAGGCTGGTTGTCATCTTGCTTTAAGTCCTGGGACTTGTAGACCATTTTCCTGGGTTTGGGGACTGGAGCCTTGATTGGGGACCCATTCTCAGGACCTGGAAGAGTCTGCTTTAGTTTCTCTAACTTTTGGCTTGAAATATCCAGGATAGATGACTCTTCTTTGGACTCTGACAACTCCCCTGAAAAGTAAAACATATCAGATGATATACCAAATGGAGAGTAACGCATTAATTTAAAACACCTATCATAAACTTAATCTACATTTAGCAAAAAATGCTAAAATATTAAAAGACAATAAAGCATGAAGGTTAAGTACAGACCTAATTAAAAACTCTAAAAAAACTCATGCATGAACTTCACTGAATTTAAGATGGCTATGCTTTATATTCACACCTTGTGGTATTTTATACTCAACAGAAAAAAAAATTTTTTTAAGAAATTTCAAAAAGTCCTTGAGGAGAGTACAGAAAAAATACAAAAATCACTTGAAAAAATTCGTGTACGGAAACCAGAAAAATGAGCTCAGTTTTCTAAAAAGAAAATTTCAACACCTAAAATAAAAATTAATTTTGACAAAAAGGTTAAAAAAAAAAAACCAGATACCATGTTCCAGTGACTTCTTTTCTATAAAATATTTTATGTTATACAAAGTGTATCCAATGGAGAGGATAAAATACAAACAGTGTAATTAAAATTCCAGTCTATAGGGGTCACAGAGTTGGACACAATTTAGCAACCGAACAATAACCAAATTAATTTTCTACCCCTTGTCCAGTCTTTAATGCCTGTGGAATCTTCTTACAGTTGATTTTGAAGAGATTAAATTGTCTAATGTTTCTTCTTAATAGAATGTAAGAATGGTAAAATTCTGTAAGAGGCAGACTTCAATCAGTTCAGCAACAAATCTAATCAAATGCTCCTAGGAGACTGAGCTGATAATTACAGATTAGAGGATTGTAACATTATCAAGTCTTGAGGCAAGCTCTTTTAATTTTAAACAGAGAACTGTGTCTGCACAGTAGATATTCAATAAATAGTGTTCAGTGAGTGACTGAATGCCTCTGGTCAAAAAATTTCCCAGATCAATGAGGGGGAACCCAAGGCATGGAAGTCACACAAGTGTCACCTCTGAGCCTGGAATGCATGAACTTCCGGTTTCTAAAATTTCTGCTTCCTTTTCTCGGACAGGAAAATGGTGGGTATAGCAGAAGAATAAGAAAACCATCACAATTTTTCACTTTCTCTTGAAAGCTATTTTAGTTAAAGGAACTCTGAGAATTTCCCTTAGTCCACAGATAACAAAGATAAAAATATCTAGCTCAATAAAAATAATATTTACCCTCTTTTGAAGTCTGAAATAAACCAGTCTTTCCATTTTTTGACTGCTCATTTTTGGTTTGTTGAGATAAGTGATCTTCTGGCAACATGGAGCTATTAAACGGATTCTTCCTTGGCTGGGGAAAAATATTGTTTATTAAATTCATTTTATATGTCATAACAGCAACTCGGTGTCAGCAAATGCTTATTATATGCAATAGTTAATAGTTTTGTCCAGTAAACTCTATCTGGCATGTTTGAAAAATGATGGTCCTAAAAAAAAAAAAAAAAGAAAGAAAAATGATGGTCCTAGTTAATCCGGTCAGCAAAGAATCACTATATATATGCCATGCCAAAAAAAAAAAAAATCAGACCAAAACTGAGTAAAATGTACTCAATTCCAAAGTCTTACAAAGTTAAACCAGAACCAGGCATTCGAATCTAATCTCACAAAGGTGAGATTTTTACAGAAGTGAAAAAACTTGGGCCTGAACACATCAAAGAGGTGGTCACAGGTCAGGGTAAACCTGAGGCTCTAATTACGGCAGATTCACACCAGCGCTCTTCTACTGTACAAGACTCTCTGTGATAGGTTAAAGTCATACTAAATATAATTGTAACCGACCTTTTCTATAAGGATTTAAGAATCAAGGTATCTTGAAGTGCTTCATAGTCACTAATACGATCATTGATTCTAATGTCAGAAAGCATGTCAATAAATAGAGTTCTGCTTTTCAACTTGTATACTTGATTTACAATGTTGTGTTAGTTTCAGTTGTACAGCAAAGTGATTCAGTTATATATACATTTTTCATATTCTTTTCTCTTATAGGTTATCATAAAATATTGCATATAGTTCCTTGTGCTATACAGTAGGTCCTTGTTGGTTATCTGTTTTATATATAGTAGTGTGTATATGTTAATCCTGAACTCCTAAGTTATTCCCGCTCCTAGTATTTTTCTTTATTAATATCAGACTGAAAATCAGTGTTTGCTATCTGTAGTTTCATAAATTGAAAATCCTCTCCCACAAGAAGACTTGTAACAGGGATTCAGGAAGCCATGAATAGGAATAAGGACTGTCATGGAACTAACAAGCCACATGCCATATGCTTAAAAGAAGCAGCCCCCAATAGTGTCAGACTTTTTATTCTTTAGGGTAAAAAATCTAGGTCCACCAAAAGAGTGATTTCCTATATTAAATAGTAAAACTTATCTATATTTGATGGGAAAAAAGTACTACAAATTCCTCTTTTTCATGGTGCTTTGATAAAATGAGAGAACAGCATTCTGGCCCCAAATGAGCTTTTCAAAGTCCAAGTTCAATCTACCTTGGCTGGAGATATAGCTGACTTCCTTGTGTTTTCCTGGGATGCATCAATCATGGTGGATGCTGGATTTACCACGCTGGAACTGCAAAAGAAACAATAATTCAGAGAATAAAACCTTACCCTTTGAGGAAGCGTAAATCATGCCTCTGAAGCCAGAAGCTATTAAGGCAGGATAGGAGAGGAAGTTTGTAAAATCAAACTGCCAGGAAGGAAGAGGGAGTTGGAGCTGAGAGATTAAGCAGCGAAGCAAAGGCAATGGGAAAACAGGAATGAAAGACAGGCCTGAGACAAGGCAAAACCATCCATCAGAAGCCTTGAAGATTTTATCACCGTGCCAGGCACACAGGAGGTTCATGGTTGAAATTTATACAAATAAACTCATCTGAAAGTTGGGACCTCACATCAGATGCAGACTAGAAAGTGAGCAAATTGTTCTCAAGAAGGGAATACCCTTGCTGAAATAAGGCCCCAAAGTGTTCCAGAGATTCTCTGGTCCAAGACTGGAATGGCACTGCTTACTCTAACTCAGGTAGAAAATGGCTAAAGCGGGACTTCTCTGGTGGTCCAGTGGTTAAGAATCCGCCTTGCAGTGCAGGGGAAACAGGTTTGACCCCTGGTGAAGGAACTAAGATCCTGGATGCCACAGAGCTACTGAGCCCAGAGGCCACAACTACAGAGTCCATGCACCGTCACGAAAGATCCCCCCCAATGCAACAAAGATCCTGGGTGCCGCAACTAAGATCTGACACAGCCAAATAAATCAGTATTTAAAAAAAAGAAAATAGCTGAAGAAAAGACTCAGGTGAGACAAGTGGTTGGGCAATGACACAGAAGAAACAGCAGATGGAGATGCTGGGAGGATGGTGGATGGGGGCAACTTATGGGGAAGCTTCCCCGACTCTCCAGGCTGGCCAGGTGAGTTCTTGTTCAAATACAAGAGGAGTGAGGATGGAGCGCAGTCAGAGGATGGTGGGAGGTTAGAAGCCTGTAGCTGGCCCAGAGGGGAGAGGAGGACTCTGCAGACCCTGGCTCCCTACCCCAGGGACCGGGCAGCCCTGGGGTGAGAGTACTACGGGGAGTGTGAATGCAGGAAAGTTGAGCTGAGCTGGCTCCCTCCTGAACCACCACTCCCCTGGTGACTGAGAAGGACAAAGAAGGTCACAGTGGCCTTGGAAAGGGAGGAAAACCACCTGCTCAGACTTCCTGCTCCAGGCGCCCCGGCTCAAGGCATAAGAGGGGAGGTCACTATTGCTTGAAAGCACCGTGCCTCGTTAAACCCCACCCTGGTTAAACTTCTAGTGACATCACAGAGTCAAGGACTTGGAAAAATGCCTCAGAAGGTGCTGGCTTTTCACCAGGAAGCTAAGGAACTGGAGGTGGGGAAGGGGAGCACCTTGCCCCACAGCCAGAGAGCCTCGCCCAAGATTGCCGTCTCTAAACTCGTGGGCCGGATGTTCTTGCCGCTTAATTTCCTTTCCTTCCCTCTGCACTTGGACTGATGTTTCTATGGAGAGGTAGTCCCAGGAACAGGCTGAACACTTGAGGAAGCATGCTTCCTTTCGTTGCCTCCCTCACTGTTGCAGACAGGAATTACAGCAGATGAGGCAGAAGTATGCGGAACACAGCCTTAACACAGGGATGTGAGAACCTGAGGCAGGGGCAGGGTGGGGAGGGAAAGAGCAGGGACCAAGGGTGGAAACTTACAATGGAGCCAGAATTAAGGCTAATATCAAAACACACGGCAGGTGGCCTCTGTTCTTGCAAGAGGTGAGCACAAACACGAATCAAGCTATCTATCAGCCAACAGGAAAAAAGGACCCTGGTCGCTGACAGAACTCACAGTAAAAGCAGCCCACAGCTCAGGACTAGAAAGCTATGTCTCTTGAGTGTCACTTTAAGAAGCCAGTGAGCGATATGAGGAAGCTTATAGCAGATGCCACGTTCATCTTCTCAGAGTGCTTTGTATCATCTCCCTTAGCTCAGACAATAAAGAATCTGCCTGCAAAGCAGGAGACCCCAGCTTTGATCCCTGGGTTGGGAACATCCCCTGAAGAAGGGAATGGCAACCCACTCCAGTATTCTTGCCTGGAGAGTCGCATGGGCAGAGGAGCCTGGAGGGCTACAGTCCGTGGGGTCACAGAGAGTCAGACACGACTGAGTAATGAACACTTTCAACTAGTAAATAAATCAGTCGCATAACTGCAGGACCTGAGCAAACTGCCACCCTCCTCTCCTATCATCTTCCTCCCTTCCCTCTCCCTCTCCCCAAGAACGAAGGACAAGCAGCGTCCCTATAGCCTCCTCCCTCTTCTCCCTGGAAACCCCACTTCTGCACCCCCAGCCACCACCCCAACCGCCCACACTGTACATCACGTGGTCCCCACCTGCCCGGGGACCAAACCAACCTCTCTCTTACCAAACCCTATGCAACTATGGATTTCATGCGACCATATGAGGAGCGATGCAACCTCACCCCATGCATATGTATCTTCTCTCTCACAGTAACCAGGGAGACCCCTCAAGAGCATCTTGGCCATCTTTCTGTTCCTTGCAATACTGTGTACAGTGTCTGGGACATAACTGGTGAGTAAGTGGCTGTGCAACTCAAGGCCAAATAAGCCAGTGCCAGGAAGGCAGCAGCACACACAGGTGACCACAGCTTTTTTTTTTTTCTTTTCAATCTGTGCTTTGCCAAACTACAACGAGGCACATTATTTAGGTTTTAGACAAGATGTCTTTGTTCCTGCTATTCAGAAAGCAAAAGAAAGAAACAAGGCAGACACGGAACTACCAGGAATATACAGGATTCACTGGGTTCTCTGGTGGGTGGGATAAGCAGAAAATAGGATGACGGTGGGGTACTTAGTTAACTACAGTTCACAAGTCTGCCTAAGTAGAAAAAATAAAAACCAGAGTTTCATGCCTCAAAATGCTTCTGAAAAATGCAGCTACTTCCTCAATTAAGCTCCGGCTTTGTGTCCCTCAAGGAATACAACGATGTTTTGTTTGCCTGTCTTTTACTGGGCAATTATCAACACAGCAGCCATCCTATTCTCAGCTGACTTTTGCAACATGCCTGGGCGGTATGTACCCTTCTCCCCATTTTACTATCGAGAAAACTGAGGCTTGGAGAGGTTAAGGTAGCCAAAGAGTCTGGGAATGTGAACCAGGTGTCTGACCCTGACTCCAGAGACAGGCACTGGAATGGCTGGGCTGCACTCCACTGATTCCTCAAATCAGTAAATCCATTTATGATGAGGACTGGAATGAAGTTTATGGCAAGAGGACTGGAATGAAGATGGGGTGATTCTAACTTCCCAGTGACTCTCACATCTGTCGCTTCCTTTCCACCGCTCCTGACTCCTCCCTGTCATCTGTATGAGCCTCACATTCGACCTCCAGCACCAAAGTTCCACTCTCCTCATCCTTTCGGCATTCCACCCCTAAGCTAGAACGGTCTGAAACAAGACTTTGGGCACATCCCTCTCCTGCTCGTTACCTTTCCGGGGTCCTCAGGAAGGAATTGGAGACACTCCACCATCTGCTCCCTGTACCCTCCCACTCCTCCTGCCCACTGACCTTTGTGCCAAACCTGGCTCCCTGCCCCTCTCTGCGGTCCCCCCCAACCTACCCCAACCCGCTCCCTCAAATGTTGTCTCTGCTCTCTTGACCTACATGCTCACTCTCACCGCCAAGCCCCGTCCAAATCTCACCTCCCTTGTGGCGCCGCTTGCCTATTAGCCCGACGGCAGTGGGTCTCACCGTCTCAAATCTTACCGCACATTTTATTGGTGCTTGGAACTAGGATTTGCTCTTTGCTAGTTGAAATCAGGTGATTAAATATTCATAAAGGAAAGCATTATTTTTCCTAAGAGAACACAGTCTCTCTATAGCCACGTACTGCGTCTTTTGTTTCTTATAAGCCCTCTCAGAGGGCTTTCCACCGCTCCTAAGATTTCTATTCTTAGGGTGTGTCCTGTATAATAAGATACTGAATACCTTCTATATGATGAGTTCTTAACACCATACAGCAAGCCAAGGCTCACACCTTGTGCTCTGTAATTTCTGACCTCAGGCACCCTTCAAAAACTACCTGCGATACTAGATGTGCACGTGTGCGCGTGCTCAGTTGTATCTGACTCTTTGCAACCCCATGGACTGTAGCTGCCAGGTTCCTCTGTCCATGGAATTTTCCAGGCAAGAATACTAGAGGGGGTTGCCATTTCCTCTTCCAAGGGATCTTCCTGACCCAGGGACCAAACTCATGTTTCTTTTATCTCCTGCATTGGCAGGCAGATTCTTTTAACACTGTGCCACCTAGGATGCCTCAATACTAGATAGAGTACTTAGCCAAAACTGGTTTACTTCTGTAAGAAGATTATTAAAATATTAGACTATGATATTGTTGTTAGACTTTGGCTCCTGAAGGTGTCTGCATTCTAATACAAGTCTTTGAAGACTTAAAAGAAGAAGAATGTTAGGTACTCTGGTTGGGACACATGGGGAAGAAGGCCTTCACAGCAGTCTTAGAACTATACCACCTGGGCAGTGGGACAGCCCATCTGCTTCTATGTCCAGCTGTAAAGTACTTCTAAGCACATGCAACAACTTTTAAAGCTTTTGAACCTTAAGCAGGCTTTCCCTCTAAAGCAGTTAAAAATGAATTCCCTGTCAGCCCAGTGGTTAGGACTCTGCGCTCCATGGCAAGGGGCATGAGTTTGATCCCTGGTTGGGGAACTAAGATCCCACAGGCTACGTGGTGCGACCAAAAAACAAAAAAATAAGTAAAGCAGTTAAAAATAACAACGGACATACTCTCTTCTGAGGTACATTTCAGAATAAATATTAACTGTGTCTGAACTCAGAAGCAAATTTTTCAAGTGATTTTTCTCCCTGTGTTTCTTGCCATTGCTGCTTTCTCTCTTCGAATTGTGAATTCCTTAGATGTTAACGCTGTGCCTGGCACCCAGCATTGTGCTAACACGTGTTACACACAATGTGTAAAAAAAAATGTGAAAAAAAAACACATGAAGAAATGGCTCAGGGCTTGAGTGAAGCAGATTCATAAATATACTATGCCAGCCTTTCGAGTCAGTATTTTTTTTTTAAGTAAAATATTACTTCTTTGGTTCTACCCCAGTTCATGCTACAGATTTATTTAACACACACATTCCCATCCATCCATAAGGCACACTGATGTCAGAGTGAAACTATCCTTCACAACTAATTTGGGTATATCTAAGATTCTGTAGGATTAGCAAGATTCATTTAAGAGCTCAATATGAGTGATTCTGTAGGGCAGGCCTCCAAGAAATGAAACATTCACATCACTGGATTTGCAATTAGTCAAAGAACAAAAGATCAAATGCATTGTCCCATAGCTTGGCTCATCTCTACCCTGCCTTTGGGAGCAAGTGAAGTGCCTCACACTGATCTTATTATAGAGGGTTAAGGCAAGTAGCTAATCCCTCTGCAAGAGGGAGATAGATATATATAAACAAAAGCTTTCCAGGAAAAAGAGCATTAGTGGAAAAAACAATACTATTTCAGAGCTAAAGACATGGTGTTAATTGGTAGGTTCCCATTCAACACAGAGAGAGGGGTAAGAGAGAGGGGTGTCAGAAGTGAGAATCACAGAAGCACAGGCGATAAAGCTCAAAGCATTTTTTGGTTCACTCTGATAACTTATAATGAAATAGCACTTTAATCCTACCAAAAACAAAGAAAGGTGGGAGTGCACAGCTTTTGCATGCAAGAAAACTCATCACTTTTGCAGCATTTCATAGGAAAATTCCCAGAGGAAAATCTGCCAATGTCATGGAAAGAAACACCATAGTACAGGCTTTATCCTGTTCTCCCTGAACTCATTTTGGGGACATTCTCCATGGATATTTTTGATTAATGGGCATCACAACCCCTGCAGCAGCCAAGCTCCCTCCTACCTCCATGCCTTCTTGTTCTCCATCCTGAATGCTCCTTACTTGTGGTTGTCCAAATTTGAGAATAGCCCTCAAAGTCTCCTCCAGCTTTTATAATCACCAGAGCTCATGGTGATATGTCTGAAGTGAGGCAGTCTTGGCAAAGCAATAAAATCTGGATGTTATCAATGCCATTCTTGCCTTGTAGCTTAAATTTTTTCTTGCTCTCTTAGTCTCTTTTTCTACTGGATCCCTGGGGTCCAAAGGACTTCATTCAATTATTTATTACTCATTTGTTTATCCATTAACCCCTCTTTCATCATTATTCTCTATTTAATAATTCATTATATCATCAACTATTCTCAGTCAATCCATCTCTCACTCTCCACCTATTTTTCTCTTTTTAAAAATTTTAAAATATATTTTCCCATATATTCTTCATTCATTCATTTATTCCACAAGACATTCGTTGGGCACTATTGTCTGTTCCAGGAAGAGAGCAGTGAACAAAATGAAATGCAGTAGTAGACAAAGTCTTTTTCCCCTTGCAGCTGAGAGGGGGGAAAACAAACACACAAAAATGAATATGTAATATAATGTCAGGTAGTGATAAGTGATGGACAACAGTAAGAGAGGCAACAACATTCATTCACTTGGTCCATAGATACCAAGTACCTACTATGTGCTGGATATAGTGTTAGAAGCTTGGGGGATGGTGGTGAGCAAGACACAGATCCTCAACCCAAGACAGCAACACAGTGATACTTAGCCCTGGGAATCTGGATTATTAAAAGTTCCTTGGGCAATTGTGACATACAGGTCACAGTTGAGAACTTCTCTTCCCTGGTGGTTTAGATGGTAAAGAATCTGCCTGCAATGCAGGAGACCCAGGTTCAATCCCTGGGTTGGGAATATCCCCTGGAGAAGGGAATGGCTACCCACTCCAGTATTCTTGTCTGGAGAATTCCATGGACAGAGGAGCCTGGCAGGCTATAGTCCATAGGGTCACAAAGAGTCAAATATGACTGAGTGACTAACACACACACTCATGCTAAAATAAGTAGTTAGAACCAGATTGTGAAGAGCCTTGAATGTTGACCAAAAGGCTAGATTTTCACTTTTAAGTCACAAGGAAACACCAAATGACTTTATGATCCAGTTTACTTTTTATAGTCATGATCTGGTAACTGTGAAGACAGGTTCAATTCAATAAGGACATTATAACAGAAATTTAGGTAAGAGATGGTGAAATCCTAATTAAGGGAATGGAGAAAAGAGGAAACATACAACAGAACTTTAGAGATGAGTTTAGAAGAAATTTGAAGTGTTGGTAGAGCACTCAAGAGATAACTAGTAATTGATAACTGCAATAATATCCACTATATTAGACCCTTCCAGATGTCAAGCCAAACCAGATCTCCATGTCATCCCCTCTGCCTGTCCTGTCCTCTCTGTCTCCCTAACAGAATCCTTCTTATCCTTTAAGAAATCCCTTAAATATAATTATTTCTGGAATAAGTTCCTCAAGGACAGGGATCATATATTATTCCACTTTGAATTCCTAGCTACTATCTTGTGTACAACAAATACTCAACAACTGTTTACCGACTGACTGAATGACTGCATGGAGAATGAATTTGCAACCCTACAGAATGATTTATTCTATTAGGTCCTAGAAAGATGCTAAATCTGTGTTTTTCAATCAATTGCAAACAAGGATATTTAAACACTTTATTTCCAAGAAATATCCTAAAAGTAAACCAAGCCAATCTATGGATTAATGGCTCTATCCTCACTGTCCATAACTATTTCTCTTTGTCCTATTTTTCTCTGCATCTCACTCTTAGACGGCCTTTCATCTGGCTTCCTATTTCTTCTGCCTGTGGCTCAGGCTGGCACACAGTGCCCCCTGTGACTTCTGCCCCAACAGTAGCAGTCATTGGCTTATTACTTACTGTCATCTGTTACTAGGGCCGGTTTATATGTAGGCAGAGTAGGCTACCACGTCCTTCGTGTGACGCCCTCTGCCTCTAATGTAACCTCCTTTGTACCTAGGAACTTGCTTTCTGTGGCTGAAGGTTCTGAACCTTATCAGGATACATTCTCAGAGTAGTTCTTTAAGCTTTTAGAAACAACCAAGAAAAGGAAAGAAGCTCAAAACTTTCATTCACACTGGCTTAAGTTATTAAAAATTTAAGCCTTAGGGTAGAATGCATGGTAGAGCCTTTCCAAGGGGAAAGGAGGAAGCCACAAGGGAACTGAAGGATGTGGGATGGCAAAGAGTGTGGGAGGAAAAACCAGGAGAAGAAAAGAGTTGGGAAGCTTAGAACACACTTCAGAAACTCTTGCTTTTGTTTTTCTTTTTTTAGAGCTCTGGGCTGACCCTGTTTGTGGCCATATACCCACTCCAGCATTCTTGACTAAAGAATTTCATGGACAGGGGAGTCTGGCAGGCTAGAGTCCATGCAGTCTCAAAGAGTTGGACACAACTCAGCAACTAACACTCTCACTTTTTACTCTCAGCCAAGATGATATAAGCTACCAGAGGGACCAGTCCTCAGAGAGGTAGTCTTTAGGGGAAGAGATTGGAGAGACAGAGGGGAACTAAAAAGGTCAGTCCACTTCTGGGCTCCTTCAGACCAAAGTAGCACCAAGGGTGGGGCCACATAAGGCCCTGGTCAGTCGAGAGGCTACTAGACTGTCCGTGACTCCCTAAGCATCCAAACTTTTTTTCATAGAACATGTCATCTCAAATAATAAAGGAGGGGCTTCTCATCCCAGAGCAGGCCTACCTCTATAACCAGGAAACACACATTATTCCTCATTGGGGAGGCAGGATCTGACGCACATGAAATTTCTTACATTTTCATCCTCTGCTTCCCATCAAGGCTCAGCCATGTCCGGGGGATTATTATGTGTCTGTCCCACAATTATTTGGGGAGAGAGACACATTGTGCTATCAAACTGCAGACCATTGTACCAGTGCCAGTATGTGAACTGTGTGTTACTGGTTTACAACAGGTATGTCAAGGCTGTATATTGTCACCCTGCTTATTTAACTTGTATGCAGAGTACATCATGAGAAACGCTGGGCTGGAAGAAGCACAAGCTGGAATCAAGATTGCTGGGAGAAATATCAATAATCTCAGATATGCAGATGACACCACCCTTATGGCAGAAAGTGAAGAGGAACTAAAAAGCCTCTTGATAAAAGTGAAAGAGGAGAGTAAAAAAGTTGGCTTAAAGCTCAATGTTCAGAAAACTAAGATCATGGCATCTGGTCCCATCACTTCATGGAAAATAGATGGGGAAACAGTGGAAACAGTGTCAGACTTTCTTTTTCTGGGCTCCAAAATCACTGCAGATGGTGACTGAAGCCATGAAATTAAAAGATGCTTACTCCTTGGAAGGAAAGTTGTGACCAACCTAGATAGCATATTGAAAAGTAGAGACATTACTTTGCCAACAAGGGTCTGTCTAGTCAAGGCTATGGTTTTTCCAGTAGTCATGTATGGATGTGTGAGTTGGACTATGAAGAAAGCTGAGCGCCAAAGAATTGATGCTTTTGAACTGTGGTGTTGGAGAAGACTCTTGAGAGTCCCTTGGATTGCAAGGAGATCCAACAAGTCCATTCTGAAGGAGATGAGTCCTTGGTGTTCATTGGAAGGAATGATGCTGAAGCTGAAACTCCAGTACTTTGGCCACCTCATGCGAAGAGTTGACTCACTGGAAAAGACTCTGATGCTGGGACGGATTGGGGCAGGAGGAGAAGGGGATGACAGAGGATGAGATGGCTGGATGGCATCACCGACTCCATGGACATGAGTTTGAGTGAACTCCGGGAGTTGGTGATGAACAGGGAGGCCTGGCGTGCTGCGATTCATGGGGTCGCAAAGAGTCGGACACGACTGAGCGACTGAACTGAGTAGACATCAAGAGTATGCACTTAGAATCAGTTACAGCAATTTGCTGAGACACCACAGTACATCCCTCAGTGGGCTTATGTTTTGCATGCCCTAGTTGTTATCTGTATTTCACTTTTCGAGAATTCATTTTTATTATGTTTTATTAAAGGGCTCAATCTGTGATAACTAGAGAGAAAACACTTAAATCCCTAACACCAGTCCTTCACCACCGTTTGTGCCAGTACTACCCAGCAGCCAGGACTAGAGCTGAGCGCACTTGGAGTTTTCTTTGCTGCTCGAAAGAGAACCTCATCCCCTGCTCCCCCTCTGTTCATCAGAGCCCTCTCTGCCTCCTCAGGCTACAGATGCAAAGACCAGTTCCAAAGGAACGCAGGTAGCTTCTCATGCTTGAATACACGTTTAATACCCACGATGAGTTAATTACTCACAAATAGAAGTGCTCAGAATTGTGCCCACAACAGAAGAAGGACTCTTGCCCCAGAGCTTATTAGGAAAAAAAAAAAAAAATTCCTTCAGAAACTGCAATACCCAGTCAGGGTTGTCTCACGTTCCCTGACTCCTGACTAAGAAAATATTGACAGGTATTGAGTCATTCTATTGAAGTTCACTTAGTCTAAAAGTACAGGCCCCAAAATATACTTACCACACCCAGTTCCCAAAGGTTAAAGTATAGGTGAGAAACATGCTGGAACCCGACACTGAGTAAAGCAGGAGCTTCTGACACAGAGAGAAGGAAGTCAATAACAGCTCCTGTTACAGTTCTGCATGATCGCTGCTCACGCCACGTAACGAGCAAAGTATGTCGGACACATCAAACACGTTTATTCCTGTCTTCTTGGCCTACCTCATCTGTGTTATTATAATATGTTAGTCGCTCAGTCGTGTTCGACTCTTTGTGACCCCAGGACTGTAGCCCACCAGGCTCCTCTGTCCATGGAACTCTCCAGGTAAAAATATTGGAGTGGGTTGCCCCTTCCTTCTCCAGGGGATCTTCCTGACCCAGGGACTGAACTCAGGTCTCCTGCATTGCAGGCAGATTCTTTACCATCTGAGCCATCAGGGATTGCCAACCTAATATAAGGCCACCTGCAAATTGTCAATTTTCTTTCTTCCTGAGAAATGCCAAGTGGTACCCATACCTCATTACATTCCATCTCATAACACCCTGGTGAGACAGCTTGGTCCCGAGGTACATACAGATGAAACCTTAAAGATGTGTCTGAGGTCATCCAAGAAATGTAACCAACAACATAGACACAAATGTGGACACTATTCACAGCCTCAAATTGGGAAAGGAAGGTGGGTACCCACCAGGCCATGTGGTCATAAGGAAACTCAGTCAAGCTCTAAGGGCCGTGGCACCTTGGTCCCTTAGGCCATTTGAGATGAAATGCATTCCTGGGAGAAGGAAAGGAAGCCTTCACTATCTCCTGGAGTTTGCTCAAACTCATGTCCATCAAGTTGGTGATGCCGTCTAAGCAGCTTCTCATCCCCTGCCACCCCCTTCTCCTTTTGCCTTCAATCTTTCCCAGCATCAGGGTCTTGAGAGAACATCACAGATCATCCTAGGTAGGGGCGGGGGGATATGGTGCTGCCTACCACCCAGGAAAACAAAGCGAGTCCTCTCTAAAAGGGAAATGGATAGACAACAATTACCTTAATAGACTCAGTATTCCATTATCCATATAACATAATACTTATATTTGACCCTCAAATGCCTGTTGGTGCCTATAGAATAGACCCACTCTCTCATTCACAAATTATATTGAAAACATCCCCATTTCCCAGGTGTCTCAGCCTTGGACCCTGACTCAGTGACTGTCCCACCAGCAAATTCACTGACTTCACTACAGTTGGAGATGCTGATTCAATTGCCTTCACTGAGGAGCTAGAGATAAAATGTAATTGTCCTTCAACCAAAGAGTAACAACTATACCGCCCAATGGACAGATACCAATGAGAAGATCCTTAAATATCTAAAAACAAATCATCTTGGTTGAAAAAGTTTGTGGCAACATAGCCTCATAATCAGCTATATCATAGGAAGGATGTACAAATGTGCATTTTGATTGGTCAGGTGATAAGATAAATGGAAAATGCACAAAAGCAAGACTGAAATATTGAGGACAATCTGCATCCTTAAAAGCCATCTATTCAGTACCTACCATGTACCAGGTATTTTATGTACTAATTCTCATCAGAATGTTTCTTATACAGTATGATTCCTATCTATAGTTAGGGAAAGAGATTCAGGGAGATTAAATGACTTGCCCATGGTCAAATGCTAATAAATGGCATATTCAGGATTGGAATTCCCATCTGCTTGGTTTTAGTGCTTAAATTTCTTCAATTGCACCAGGCTGTTACAATTTGATCATCACTGATTTCTTTTTTTTTGGCCACATTTGTGCAGCTTGTGGAGATCTTAGTTCCCCGACCAGGGAAGGAACCTGGGCCCACAGCAGTATATCTAAGTCCTAACACTGGATCACCAGGGAATTCCCCCCCATTCATCTCTTTCCTTCAGTGACTTACTCCCCAATACTCATTTTGGAGTACATTTTCATTTACTCTATGAAGAAACCCTTAGTACAAATAACAATTAAAAAAAAAAAACAGCTCTAGTTGGTGGGAAGAAATCACCACTTGACATTTTATTTAATATGCAGATTTGTTAGACATTCTGGAAGCTGAGAAAGAATACCGCTCAGGCTTTGTTCATATCAGGGCTCAGAACGCTCTCATCTGTGCCCTCCTCCCTACACCCACGAGACCTGGCTGGCCTCATAGCAGGACCTAGCGAGGACCCCACGTGCAGCAGCTCTCCCCATGGGCTCGGTCTCACCTGGGGCTTGCTGGGGCTACATCTTCTTCTGGCTCTTCTACAACACCGGTTAGCTCTGGGGGGAGGAAAGCATCCTTGTGGACGTTATTCACCCAGCTTTCCTTTGCCCTGTTTGCTCTGTCCTTACTCTGCTCATCTGAAACAGGAAACAATAAAGGCAAGAACGTTATCCATCTGTCTTCTCCACAACCTACAACTTCTCATATCAGCTCTAACCTCTGAAGGCTGGAACCTGAACGTCAGGCCTTCCCTGAGCACCCCGGCATCACGAATGAGTCTGTGTACTTGAGATCAGAATTATCAATACATCCGCGACAGGAGTCATGTTGTTAGTTGCCCACAAGTAGAGTCTCCAGCGAGCATGGGCGCACCTTTAAATGTGCGGACACGATTAAAGCAAAATTGCGACTGCTCTAGGTGAATCTGACTTGAATTGGGGTCAGGACTTGTTGCATATGGCCAGGGGACGCTCAGGGCAGGGAAGTTCTTGTTGGGACAGACACACCATCATTACCAACTCTTTACTGAACAGCTACAATGGGCTCGACTCAAGGCTGGGTTCTGGGATACAAAAGGGAACAAATGCTTCTATTCTGGAATGTTCCTCTCCACTGCCTCCTCCTCTCACAGTCTCTACACAGCCAAATTCTACAAGGTCTCACAAGCTAGCTCAGATGCCAGAGCCCCTTAAAACCTCTGTGATCCCTCTTCAGGAAATAATCTCTTTGGCCTCTGAATACCCACTGCTCTCTACCTGCACCTCTTGGATAATTAGCATCAACTGAGTGATGACTGAGTTCGAGGCAAAGTGTTGAGTCCCTTGCATGCATGATCCTCTGAGGAGGAAAAATTTTCCAAGGTTACAGATTTCAAAATTGAAGACCAAAGGGATCAAGAGACTTGCCTAAGGCCACATAGCCAGTAAGCGCCAGTAATACTTCCATCAGTGTTAAGAATTAAGATGAAGCAACATGTGCTTAGTCATTTCAGTCGTGTTTGACTCTCTGCCACCCCACGGACTGTAGCCCGCCTGGCTCCTCTGTCCATGGGATTCTCCAGGCAAGAACACTGGAGTGGGTTGCCATGCCCTTTTCCAGGTGATCTTCCTGACCCAGGGATTGAACCCAGGTCTCCTGCATTGCAGGCAGATTCCTTACTCTCTGAGCCACCAAGGACTCCTAATTTCCAAATACATTCACAGGTCTTTCTACTCATAAGTCTAGTTTCTGTAACTGCAAAATGGAGCCCTTGGTATAACCCACGGGACCCTTCAAGATTTCTCAAGTTCTGGGTGGTTTTGGGAGGGTGCATGGCAGAGCTGGGATTTCAGCCCTTCTGATGTAGAGCCACAGTCCTTATAGATGGGGGCTGACTCCTTATGATGAGCTATGCAGTGCTCATAGCCCGCTGATGACCTTAGACAAGTTACTTCACTTCTCTGAGTTTTACATATTGCATACATATAATGAGGATAATAATACCTACCTTATAAGATTGCTACTACAATTAGAAATATTAGGGAAGAAATGCCTGTAACATATTAGATGCCAAAGAGGTAATTTCCTTATTGAGAACAGGTTAGAACTAGACAGGGGCTAGTTCTCAGGGGTAAAGGTTTATACTGACTAGTGCAGAGTTGATTAGACAGAAGGCACCTGGTAAATATTTAATGAATTCAACAGAATTCTGAAGAAGCCTCCAAAATGCTGTCTTTACAGTCCCTTAAATGATGTACTTGGTTTTTAAAGACGTACCAGGTGTCACAGTCATTGAGCAGGAAGGCCAATCTCTTCCTGTTACTCTACTCAGGAGAAAAGGTTCTGAATTTTTAGTTAGAACCAAAGAAAGAGGAGATGGTAGATCCCTGATAAGAGCTTTCCAGGTGATACACTGATAAAAAAAAAAAAAAAAATCTGCCTGCCCATGCAGGAGACACAAGAGATGTAGATTTGATCCCCCAAGGTTGGGAAGATCCCCTGGAGTAGGAAATGGCAACCTGCTCCAGTATTCTTGCCTGAAACATTCTATGGACAGAGGAGCCTGGTAGGCTACCATCCAAGGGTCAGACACGACAGCGCGCGCATGCACATGCACACACACACACACACACACACACACACACACCCCTTATAAGCCTCAATTGTCAATGTTACTCCAAGTCAATATGGCAACTAAAGGGCTTCCTTTGTTCTTCTTTACCACACTAAGTCACTTAACCCTGACTTCATCCATCCAAACCCAAGAAGATTTTGACCTACAGGACCATACATTATGCAAAGCACACCCCTAAATGATTTCCCTCCGCAGATTCAGTAGTGATGGTGACACCCTTCCCTTCTCCCAAGGACTACTTCTCCCAAACAAATGTTGCCTTGAGAGGCAATAGCCCAATCAGCTTACCTGCTACCTGGGGCCTCTTCTTCCTCATGGATGCTCTGATAATATCTGCACCGTGGATTCTGTCTCTGTGTCTTTTTGCCTTGGCTTCATAAAACCACTGGCCACTCATATTCTTCAGTTGCTGGTCATCCTTAACTTTTTCAGGCAAATGTCTACAAAAGGAAAAACGCTTTACTTTTTTATGAATCCACAGTAAGTAAATGAGTTCACAGTGACACTGCACAAAGAAGTTGTAAGCATATGGCCAAAATGAAGCTCTCAATGTTCTGAGAGATCCCACAAACCTCCCAGATGACTCACCAGTGTATGCTTTAACTAAAAGGTCACAGGATCCAATGACAACATTTTTCAAAAATTCAAAGGTTTAAGCCATGATACCCAGATGACGCCTGAGATTTCTCAAGAGCAAATTCACTTTTCGGCTGCAGGCTTGTGTGTTCACTGTTCAAATGCAAATACCCAAGAGAAAGAGGGGATATTACACTTCCCTAAGCCTTGGTTTCCTTATTTTTAAAAAGGGGTTAAAGGAGAATGGCATTGAAACATGTATATTATCATATGTGAAACGGATCACCAGTCCAGGTTTGATGCATGATACAGGGTGCTCGGGGCTGGTGAACTGGGATGACCCAGAGGGATGGGATGGGGAACACATGTACACCCGTGGCGGATTCATGTCAATGTATGACAAAACCAATACAATATTGTAAAGTAATTAGCCTCCAACTAAATAAAGTGGAAAAAAAATTACAGTATCATAAAAATAATTTCACTGTACGAAAAAATAAAATAAATTTTTAAAAAGGGAGATAATTACCCCACAAAAAAAAAGGGGGTTAAGGAATTTCCCTGATGGTTTAGTGGTTAAGACGTCACCTTCCAACAAAGCGGGTTTGAGTTTGATCCCTAATTGGGGAGATAAGATCCCACAAGCCTCAGTGGCCAAAAAAGCAAAACTTAAAACATCTGCAATACTGTAACAAATCCAAGAAAGACTTTAAAAATGTCCATCTTAAAAAATCTTTAAAAAGGAAGGGGGTTAATGATAGTAACTCACCTCGTGAGATTTCTACGAGGATTAAGTTAGCTAATGCACGTACATTATCATCTGCGTATGCCTGGCGCCTAATAAACACTGAGTGGATAACTGGTGGGGAAGTTATCAGCTCATCAGTTCTTGCCATTTCAGTGAAATGAACTTATCAGAGACTTTTCTGGAAGCCTATGTGTCCATGGTTCTTAATTCCAGGAAAATGAATTCAACAAGGCAGGCTGGGATCAGGGAAGATCAAACTTAGGTGGGGTAGGGAGTGCAGGTAGGGGTAAATTCCATTTGTGCAGATACTGCTTCTAAGGGCTCCACAGTCATTGACGCTCATGGAAAAGCTAAAATCTAAAGAACAAACCAAGTACCACCCTCCTAAAGTTTCCCCCATTTTACAGAAGAGGGAAAAACACTGTTCTGCAATGACAAGTTTCATAACCTCCACATCTTTCTACCCATGTCGATAAAATGAGAGTCAAAAAAATCTATCTTTTCTTGTTCACAGAGCTGTACTTACAATAAAGTAAAGTAAAAGCCTTTGGAAGATTCTGTGCTACAAAAATCCAACAGGGTTTGATGATTGTCATTCAAGCTAATACGCACACTACCTAACGCAGCAAATCTAAGTGTTTTAGCCAGAGAATGTGCAGGGGGGCCACACCAAGGCGGTGGCAGGGCTGTGTGTGACAGCTGCACAAAAGCCCACCAGGGAAAGAGGAAGGCAGGAGGGGCAGTCACCAGGTTCTGGCAAGTATGTTTTCTCTCTCCGAAGTATGCCTAAAGAGACACTTTCCAGACAGAGTCTGGACGTTTCTCTGCTGGAAACGTCTCTGCTCTCCACTTAAAGAAGTGACCCTATGCCAAACATGTCTGATCACAACCCTCAGACACACGCTGTAGTGACAGCCCACCACCAAATCCTAACAGGGACAGTGTCTCCACTTCATGGTTCTGAATCACCAGAGGTCGTGGTTCCTATGAAATGTGTCTAATGATTTCCCATTGCCCAGATTTTCTTTTTTCAAATATCTTTATTGGAATATAGTTGATTTAAAATGTTGTGTTAGCTTCTGCTGTACAGCAAAGTTATTCAGTTATACATATATGTATATCCACTTTTTTAGGTTCTTTTCCCACATAGGTTATTACAGATATTGTATAGAGTTCCCTGTGCTATACAGTAGGTCCTTATTAGTTATCTATTTTTATATATAGTAGAGTGTATATTTTTAACAGCCAGGACACAGAAGCAACCTAAATGTCCATCAACAAGAATGGATAAAGAAGATGGGTTCATTCAGCCATAAAAAAAAAAAAAAAGAGTGAAATGACTTTGTGGTAAAAGAATCTGCCTGCAGGGCAGGGGATGTGGGTTTGATCCCTGGGTCCGGAAAATTCCCTGGAGAATGAAATGGCAACCCAGTCCAGCATTCCTGCCTGGGAAATCCATGGACAGAGGAGCCTGGATGGACTTAGAGACTGTCATATTGAGTGAAGTAAGTGATACAGAGAAAAACAAATATTATATGATATTGCTGACATGTGGAATCACTGCCTAGATTTTCAGCAGAGCAAAAAATCCACCCTGGTTGCTGATGGAGCTTTTGCCTTCCCTTCCCAAAAGGACCTCATTCAAGTTCAAGAAAGAGAAAAGAGAAGTCCTTCCAGCTCTCTGTGACTAGACAGTGAGCCCCTAGGGGCAGGGCCTGTACTCAATATATCTTTGCTTCATGTCTGGAAAACAGTGGGTGTTCACACAGCACTTCTGGAGGGAAGGAATATCCCATGCGGCCCCCAACCACCTGGCTTCAGGCTATCTTTTCAGATTCGTTTTCCAGCACTTGCTCCCATGCTCCCCACTTGACTTCTCACTGATCTCCAAACTGCTCTTGCATGACCTCTGCAGACATTAAGGGCAGGAGGTTGTGGCAGAAAGACTTTGGGCTTTGGCGTCTTCCCAGATTGGGTTCAAATTCCAGTTCTGACCCTGCTTAAATGCCATCTTTGGCAGCTTCCTGTACCCCTCTAAGCTTCAGTCTCCTTGTTTATAAAGACAGGGGGAAATAAGAGGTACTCTGCAGGACTTTTGGATGACAAAAGGCAGTATTTACCTAGAAGTACCTAACAGTACCTGGATTCTGGTAAGAGACCAGTAAATGTAAATTCTCTTGGGATGTCTTTCTCTCACTTCTGCCTAGCACGTGACCCCTCATCCCTCAGATCTATGCACCGCCTCACCAGGGAAGGCTTCCCTGACTCCCGAGGGCACCGGGCGGCTGGCCCTTCTCCGTGCTCCCACAGCTTCTCCATGGCAGCGCTCAGTGCGCCATGTTCCAATTATCTGTTTGCACATCCATCTCACATACTGACCTGCGAACTCTGCTAACCCCTTGAAAGCGAGAACTACCTCCTAATCACCTTTCTAACAAAAGCCCCTAGCATAGAGCCCGGCACGGAACTGATGCCTAGAAACTCTTAAGTGGATAACTTGTTAACACATAAATGCACAGCCCCCAGCCTGGTGTGAGTCGGATAAGAGATGAGAGCCTGTTGTTCCTGGGCTTGAGTGAACCAAGCTCCATCACAATGGCAGTGCCTTCTCCAGTTCAGGCAGGACACTTCATCTCTTGGAGGATTAGGAAAATGCAGAAGGAAATCTGACATCGGCCATGAGCTTGTCTAAGGAGACCACAAACCCTCAGAGCATAACAACTCCCAATTTCCCTTTATGAGATTATTTATTTACTTGTTTTTGTTGTTCAACTGAAAGGCACTTTGTAAGCATCATTAGGCAACGCTTGATCTGCTCCTGCCTAACTGACTGTCTCCAAGCCTCTGGCCCTTCTAATCCTGCAGTGCTCTGGGAGTCAGGCTCCCAGTAAGGCCATTACAGTAAAGAACTCAGGCGGGGTTTCTGGTTCATCTCTTTTAAAGTGGCAAAAAAATAGGAAATACTTTCAAAAGCACTAAGTGCTATTTATATATTTCCTATCATGATAATCAGTGCCAGAGTTAATCAATCTCTTTTTCTATCTTAGCCATTTGGAATATTTTATATTCCAAGACAAGACACCAAAGCCTAAGTTCTGTAGAGATGTAGATTACAAAAGAAATCCCACCATCAGGGACTTCCCTGGTGGCCCAGTGTTAAGACTCAGTGTTTCCACTGCAGGAGGCGCAGGTGTGATCTCTCATTTAGGAACAAAGATCCCGCAGGCTGCACAGCATGACCAAAAAAGGAATAAAAAAACCCTACCACCTAGGTGGGGCTGGTAAAATCTTCTTAGCACCTGGAGAATATTATGGGTAGTGAAATAAGTCAGACAGAAAGACAAATCATGTATGACGTCACTTACTTGGGGAATGTGCTCATTCCACACACTAGCAGTGTAACACTCAAAATTTTTCAAGCTAGGCTTCACAGTACATGAACTGAGAATTTCCAGATGTACAAGCTGGGTTTAGAAGAGGCAGAGGAACCAGAGATCAAATTGCCAACATCCATTGGATCACAGAGAAAGCAAGGGAGTTCCAAAAAAACATCTGCTTCTCCTTCATTGACTATGCTAAAGCCTTTGACGGTGTGGATCACAACAAACTGGAAAATTCTTAAAGAGATGGGAATTCCAGACTACCTTACCTGTCTCCTGAGAAACCTATATGCAGGTCAAGAAGAAACAGTTGGAACCAGACAGGGAACAACAGACTGGTTCAAAATTGGGAAAGGAGTACATCAAGGCTATATATTGTTACCCTTCTTATTTAACTTCCATGCAAAGTATATCATGCAAAATGCTGGGCTGGATGAATCACAAGCTGGATTCTTCAAGACTGCTGGGAGAAATTTCAACAACCTCAGATATGCAGATGATACCACTCTAAAGGTAGAAGTGAAGAGGAACTAATGAGGGTGAAAGAAGAGAGTGAAAAAGCTGGCTTAAAACTCAACATTCAAAGAACTAAGATCATGGCATCTGGTCCCATCACTTCATGGCAAATAGAAGGGGAAAAAGTGGAAGCAGTGGCAGATTTTATTTTCTTGGGCTCCAAAATCACCACAGATGGTGACTGCAGCTATGAAATTAAAAGACGCTTGCTCCTTGGAAGAAAAGCTATGACAAACCTAGGCAGCGTATTAAAAAGCAGAGACAACACTTTGCTGACAAAGGTCCTTAGAGTCAAAGCTATGGTTTTTCCAGTAGTTGTGTACAGATGTGAGAGTTGGACCATAAAGAAAGCTGAAAGCCAAACAATTGATGCTTTCAAACTGTGTTGCTGGAGAAGACTTTAGAGAGTCCCTTGGACAGCAAGGAGATCAAACCAGTCAGTCCTAAAGGAAATCAACCCTGAATATTCATTGGAAGGACTGATGCTGAAGCTGAAGCTCCAATACTCTGGCAACCTGATGGGAAGAGCCGACTCCTGGAAAAGACCCTGATGCTGGGAAAGACTGAGGGCAAGGCGTGACAGAGGATGAAATGTTTGAATGGCATCCCTAACTCAATGGACATGAGTTTGAGCAAACTCAGGGAGATAGTGAAGGACAGGGAAGCCTGGCTTGCTGTAGTCCATGGGTCACAAAGAGTCAGACACGACTGAGCAACTGAACAGTAACAACAAAAAATAATACAAATGATGTGTATGCAAAACAAGAACAGACTCGGGGGTATAGAAAACAAACTAATGGATAATAAAGGAGAAAAGGAATGGAGGAAGGGCAAAATAGGGGTACCAGATTAAGAAATACAAACTACTATGTATAAAATAGATAAGCAACATGGATATATTGTATAGCACTGGGAATTATAGCTGTTATCTTGCAATAACTTTTAAAGACATATAATCTACAAAAATACTGAATCCCAATGCAGTACTAATAGGAAACACATAATATTGTAAATTAACTATAAGTTTTAAAAATTAAAATAAAAAATATTTTTTACCAACCTACATTGACCTCTCATTTTTCTGGAACTTGAATTGTACCAACAAATTAGCATTTGATTCTCTAGTTGTACCATTTAGCTGAAATGGGAAAAAGGGTAAGTTCCTTGGCCCTCACGCTTTTTACCATCCTCTCCACTTGCACGTTATACTTAGTAGAGAGCTGAGGACAGAGAAGATGCTCAATAAATACCCACGGTCTGCTGGGCAAAATGAAAGCAGAATACTCAGCCTAGAGAAGACACTGTCCTGGTCATGCCCCCAATCCATCAGCTAATATACACTAAGCATGTGTTTTATACTGGGCTTCATGCATGGCACTTAACATGCATTATCTCATTTAATCCTTACAGGTTTACTATGATGCCCAAAGAACTCAGTCAATTGCAGAAGACAGCCATCTTGCCTCCTCTGTATGTTAAAGGCCTTATCTGTTCATTTGCTTACCCACTAGTTCATTGATTCCCTATTGCATACAAGGTATATGCTTGGAACTGTACATAAAATAGTCTACAGCCAGTCTAACTGCCAATGCCAACTGCCGTGGTGCAGAAAGAACGTGAGCACTTCCACAGAAAAGCCTGAACAGTGGTACCCTTCATCCCGGGTTCAAACAGCTTTCTTCCTTGTACTTACACAGCACACCCCAGATTCTAGCTATTCGTCATGAGGAAGCAAAGGTCTAGCATCATAGGCAGAACCTGGATGATGTTATCTGATCAGCTGTGGATACTGAGAATCAGCAGACTGGCCAGAGAGGCTAATCGCTTGATTCCCTAGATAGTCCTTTTTTTTTTTTTTTAAGGCTTAAAATGTATTTTAATAAGTTCATGTTGCATTATTCATTTCTAAGAAAAACTTCAAAGGTATTAGGGACAAATCAAACATGGTACACCAATAAAAAATGCACAGCATAACTCCCTAAGATAGGCAGAGCTAAGAGCTACCGTCTGACATTCAGCATACAGCAACCCTGTTCTCAAGACTGTACTAGGCCTATCAAGAAAGCTGTGAATGGCAACGTCACAGACACAAAAGGGCCATTTCTGGGTTGTCCTTACCCAAGAAAAAGATGGAGGCAAGTTTAACACAAGATTTTTTAAAGATACACTAAATGAAAATCTCTAAGAGAAAATGTCTTCCTTGGGACATGAAAGGGTAATATATGGGACATAACAGAACCGTATGTATGTTGTCTGTGACCTCTGTGGACATGTGCCTGAATTCCCACCTGGGAGTGATTGGAACACTGGGGCCAAGGTCATTGGGGGATGTTTGGTTTTTGTGGTGTATGTGGCAGGATCTCTGGGGTGAGACAGTGCACTAAGTCGTGTCCAACTCTTGCGACCCCATGGACTGTAGCCTGCCAGGCTCCTCTGTCTATGGGATTCTCCAGGCAAGAATACTGGAGTGGGTTGCCATTTCCTTCTCCAGGGTAGATAGTACTTTTTAACCCCTCAGCATATTCTGGGCAAGAGGGTTAGACTAGGTGATTTGAAAGTACTCTTGCATGTTTGTTTTGAATATGAGAGCTGGAATGGACCTTGGATAGTTAAAAATGGCCTCACTTCAGGGATGAATTGAAACCCAGAGAGGTTAGGAGGTTTGCCCAAGGTCACACAGAGCCAGGACCAGAAGCCAGCCTGCCTCCTCACCCACATTCTTTCTACTGCTTTCCCACCCTGCCGGGGACAGCCAAACGTGGTTATGATTTCTAAGGTGGCTATCACACTTCACTCTTTCTATGAAGGAATTCAACCCTTGATAGAGAATCTGAAAACAAACACATGTGAAAATGAAATAAACTGCAAAAGCTCATTACAGCGGAAAATTAGACAAAACGTGCATCACTCACGTTGTGGATACGTTGCAGGTCCCGACAGTCTGCTGTGAGGCAGCACATTGTGTGGGAAACAGGTTTGTAGTTGGATGAGCAAGGTTTCACTCTTACAGGGCACTTAACCTCACCCCCCCACGCCCATTTCCTCCTTGTTGAGTGGGTTCGGCTACACTGATGCAGGGATCAAGGGGGAAAATGTGACACTGTGTACAATGTCAATCCTGGACAAATGGTTCCTTTCCCCTTTGCTTTGACAGAAAACACCATGAGAAGTGCTGAAAGGCAGTTCTTCAATGACAACTGCCTTCATTTCAAAGAAACTAGGGCTTAAGGCAGCAGCTGAGGATCACAAGATGTGGTCGCGGTTGAGATGGTATCTACTGTAAGAACACCCGTCACCCTAGATGTGGTTGTGTGTTTATGGGGTGGGGGGCACAGTGCTGGTGGTGTAAAGACACCCAGGGGCAATGATTTCCTGTTGGCAGTGTGACGCAAAGCACAGGAAACACCACCTCTAGAGTGTGTCATTTTCAAACCATAAAAGACCAAAATTATATCTATGCATGTGTGGTGGTGTTTCTTAAAAAAAAAAAAAAAAAGAGGACAGAGAGGGAGGAGGCAGCCAGGAGAGAGAAAAAGAATCCATGCTGATGTCTGCTGCCCTGCTGCTTTGTGAAATGTCTGTAGCCGGCAGTGAGGAGAGCAGGCTGGGTAGAGAGGCATGGTGGCTCTACATGTAGCGCTTGTGGCTACAGGTAGGGGGCGCTGCAGTGACCCGGAATTGCTGTCTTCTCACTCAACTCCAGAGACACCACAGTGGATATTCCCTTGGGTTCAAATCCACCTTCTACCATTAACAGGTTGAGTGATTTGGGAACCGGACACTTCTGTACGACACTTTCTCATCCATGAAATCTGGAGGTTGTTGTTGTTGAGTCGCCAACTCGTGCCCGACTCTTTGAGACCCCCTGGGCTGTAGCCCAGCAGGTTCCTCCATCCATGGGATTCTCCAGGCAAGAATATTGGAGTGGGGGTTGCCATGCCCTCTTCCAGGGGATCTTCCTGACCCAGGGATCAAACCCGCATCTCTAATGTCTCCTGCATTGGCAGGCGAGTTCTTTTACCACTGGTGCCACCTGGGAAGCCCTGAAATTTGGATGGGAGGTAACCTATAGGATAAATCATCTCCAAAGGGTCTTGAAAGAGCTTGGATGTGAACAAGCCAAAGCATTCCTGGATAAATGAGGAATGGCAGACAGATTTCAGTTTAAATGCAACTCTCCTCCACAGCCGTACTGAAAAGGACTCCGAGGCAATGTCTGCTCCTAGCGGGCAGAAGTGCTGTAGTCCATTAGTAATGTCCTCACCGCCAAGGTCCATAAGGAACCAGCATTTGAAATAGCACTCTGAATTTCAGTGGCAGATTTGCCTTTCTAATGGTGTTTTGCTTAGGCTAAGAATAGAATTATCTAAATTATGTCTCTAAAGTCACTTACCAACTTGGAGGAGAACTGGGGCATTGCAAAATCATGTTAGGGAAACAAGGTTGAGGTTTTAAATTTGTAATTGATAATCCGATAAATGGTAAATACCTTGAGAGCTGGGACTGGTAGGCTGGTAATGTTTCAATTACCCTAAAATCCCTTTCATTAGTCCAGAGGTTTCCTATACTTAATGAGTGCTCAATTAGACTCCACTATTTTATTAATAAATAGTTGATAGCTTTAGGAGTAATTTCCTTCTAAGGAATCAGACCACTAATCAGAGAATTCTGTCCTTTTTTTTTCCTTAGAGGCATGGGTGGAGTGGTGAATAAGGAAATTAAAATGTATCAGTCATATACTATGTGCTAAGAAGATAAAGAATTGTTTATCTGTCTATAATTCTTTGAGTTTGATACTATGGTTATTCCCAGTCTCTGAGTTGAGGACTCAGAGAGGTCAAGTAACTTGCCAAATGAACCACAGTTGATTTAGTGGTGAGGAGAGGATTTAAAATCACATCAGTTTTGACTGAAGGGCCCTTACTGTTCTTCTCAAACCAGGATACCAAGAGCTTTTCTTATCAAAGCTTTGGCACTGACTGACTGTGTGACCCTGAGTAAGTCACTTCTCCTCTCTAGGTTTTTCCTGCTTTATCTGTAAAGTGACTGATATGGACCCCAAAAATCTTTCCAGAGCTGTCAGGCTATAACTCTGATAGAAGCACCAAAGACAAACAGCTAGGGGCTGGTAACAGGACTGAAAAGCAAAAGCCCAAGGAACAGCATTTTGTTCCATCAGTTCAGGAGCAGACAGCCTCAGAATCATCCAAGTCCCTTCAGGGCTAAAGCAAAGGGTTCGAGAGCGCCATTCCTCTTGTGTGGAGCAGGCGGTGAGCTGGGCCTCTGTCAGTGCCCACAGGGTGTGGGCCTGCTGCCCATCTGACCCCTGGCACTCAGTCCTGGACCCGCCCATGGCCAAGTCCACTCAAGCTGCTTGGTGCCTAACTAGGAAGGCCCCCAGAATGGTGGCTTAGACGGTAAAGAGTCCACCTGCAATGCAGGAGACCTAGGTTCGATCCACAGGTTTGGAAGATCTCCTGGAGAAGGGAATGGCAACCCACTCCAGTTTTCTTGCCTGGAGAATCCCAAGGACAGAGGAGTCTGGTGGGCTACAGTCCATGGGGTCCCAAAGAGTTGGACACGACTGAGCAACTGACACACCAGAAAGGTAGCAGCAAACAGGGTCTGACTCACACTAGATTTTTACCACCCCAAGCCATCTTCCATCAGTTTACAAAAGCAAGAAACAAGGGCAGCACCAGCGGCAGATTCATAGATGTCCTCAGAAACAGTGCGTGGAAGGAGATTCTGCAAGGTCACCTCTGCAAGAGGACCCACAGCCTTCCTGCTGTGGCTGTAGACTTGCTGGTGCCAGTGGCTACACACTCCCACCCCTCACCAGGCTCACTTTCAGGCAGAACTTGGAATTTTTAAGGACATTTTCAGCTCTTACTGGAGATGCCTGAGAAATACCTCCACTCATACAGAATCGGAGAACTACAAGGAAGACCCAATAGCCTGGAATCCCAAAGGCCAGGTAAATATAGAAGCGGGGGGACTTCCCTGGTGGTCCAGGGGCTAACATCCTGCACAACCAAGCAGGGGATCTAGGTCAGATCCCTGGTCAGGGAACCAGATCCCACATGCCGCAACTAGGAGTTTATAGCTGCAACTAAAGATTCGACGTGCTGTGACTAAGATCCAGCACAGCCAAATAATAAATATTTTTTTAAAAAATAAAATATTAATTATGTTTAAAATAGAAGGGAGGGTAACCTCCCTCTAGCCGTCATAATCTGGCTAGATGGAGGAAGCAGAATTACAAATCACACGTAAAATCTTGTCGGTGTGTGCACGCTCAGTCGGTTCAGTCGTGTCTGACTCTGTGCAACCCCATGGACTATAGCCCACCAGGCTCCTGTCTCCACGGAATTCTCCAGGCAAGAATACTGGAGTGGGTTGCTACACCCTCCTCCAGGGGATCTTCCCAACCCAGGGATCAAACCCACATCTCTTGAGTTTCGTCTCCTGCATTGGCAGACAGGTTCTTTACCATTAGCGCCACAGTGGGGAGGAATTCAAATATAGCAGCTTGCTAATACTGAGAGTTCCCTCTTCTCGAGGCAGGAAGAGGCATGGGGCCCTGGGGCAACCTCAGCTACACTGCTTTCCCTCCCAGTGTCTCCATCTAGTCTTCTGAGAGACTAAAGGAATTCCCATTCCCCCCATGCTTGAAAACCTACTAATTTTCCCTCTGTGCTGCTCCCCCACAGCAGCATTTCTAAAATGGGTCTAACAGTCTTGCCCTGCCAAATCTCAGGGCTGCTGGGAGGATCATAAGAGGATGACATTCATGTACTGTGACTGGTAAAGGATGAATGCTACCAAGAGACCTCGACGGCTGATTGGTGTAATTCCCAGCTCTCCAGGGGACACACTTTGAGGCGCCCCACTTGCTGAGAGTGGGGAGCAGCAACTTGGAGGAAGGAACATGACAAATAAGGAACCGCATTCTCACGATCTCCACCACCTACAGCCGTCTCCTGTCACAGTCACAGCTCAGTGTCCATGGCAGCCACCCACCTCGTCATGGCTGGCTCCCAGGATGTCCTGTCTGCTGCAGTTTTCTCAGGAAGGGATGGTAGACTGAGTGAATGAGTACCTGCAGGCCAGGATTTAATTCTCACTTCTGACATCTATGGATTGCATGAGCCTGGGTGAGTCACTTGACCTGTCTCAAGGTCAATTTCCTCACACATCAGGTTGGTGTAATTACAAACCACCCTGCACCCCAACTACATAAGTGTTGTGAGCTCAGAAGAAATAATGGGCATATAAGCCCCTTGCAATCTGTTAAGCACTGTTTAACATGAATTATGATGAGCAGCCATAATCAGACACACTGGAATCCTTAAAGGGAACTTCAGCATGTTCTTTTACAAAGCATCCATGTTCAAATGAGGATCAACTAAAAAAAATAAATAAATTAAATATGGATACAAATAAATCCATTGTTTATGATCATGGTGTCCCAAGAGGTAAGAAGATGGCTGATGCTCCTCTTGGATAATTCCTGGGATGGGGGTTATGTCATGAATACGACTAACTTACATTCAGGAAGCCTTTCACTGCCTTCAAAACCCAGATGACGAAGGCGAGAGATGGCAGGGCCTGGACTCAAGCCCTCTGACCTCATGCTCCTCTACCCCACAGGAGGTGAAAGTGGCGGGACTGTTGATGTGGAACATTTGGTTTGAGTTCCTCCCAACAAGAACAGCGTCACACTTTCTCGAGGGACACAAATGAAAAACTGGCTCAGTCAGAACCAATTTCAACTTGCTGTTGAAATCATTTCAAGCATGTATGAAAATATGCAAAAATGTGAGCTACTTCTCTGTTCGTAACACTTTAGAAACTTAAATTTTTTCCTAATTTAGTACATGATCCACTTTTAAAGAAGTAGATTCAGTAAAAAGAAAAAAAAAGTGAATATGTGTGTGTGTGTGTGTGTGTATACATTATACATATATATGGGGAGCGTAGATGTATGGATATGTTTGTATAGAGTACTTCATTTTTAATCCAGTGTTTGATAAGTTAACGGCATTTAGTTAGGTTTTTAATCAAGACTATTTCTGGCGTGAGTCCTATGGGATGAGAGATACCAAGGAGGAGAAAGTTCTGTCCAGGAAATACACCTGAAATTGGAACCCATAAGTCAGGCTCCAAGTCAGAGCCACCACTTACAGCTGAGAGGAACGAAATTTCCCGTCCTCTTACAGACTGCCCTCTTCCCCTCAGCGAAGGGCCAGCCTCCTACCTGACTCTCTCCTCTTCAGCCCTCTTCAGGGCGGCGTCTCGCTGCAGAACCTTCATGATGGCCTCCTGCTCCTCCTCCGTCAGGAAGCTTAAGTCGATCATTTTGAAAAGTGTTCACAAAAATGATAGGAAAAAACACAGCCTCAAATTCCCCAAGCCGAACAAGTCACCGTAGGCAGGATGATCAAAGGATAAAAAAGTGCAGTGGAATAGTATCTTGTTCAGTTCTGCAGCAAAAGTCTTCTCTCCGCTAGGCAAAAGTTTTAGGTGGCTGATAGCAAAATCCTAAGCGCCCTTTCCCTCGAGGCAGTAGTGGTCTGGAGGGTGATGTCAAGAGGAAGCACTCAGGATGCTGGATTCTCAGCCAGACAGGTCACTTGTTCCTGCTGCGGCATTCCCACTCACGTCCCCTCGCTGGACCAGTCTGAGACAGTTTATTCTCCTTCCGTCCGACATCAACTCAATGAGCAGCCACAGGATCTGAGCGTCACCTGCCTGGGGAATCATGAGATGGTAAATACCAGATAGCGACAGGCAGCAGTTCTCATTATTAGAAGATTTCAAACATGTCGGGGGGGGGGGGGGAAGTGACCATGTGAGATGGTCTCCGAGATCAGGGAAACCAGTTCTGCCAGCTTCTTGAGCAAATAGAAAAGGGTCATGAAACGTGCTTCAACTCAATTCTAGACCGCCGAGATGCAGCGTGCACAAAAATGCCTGTCAATGTTTAACGATCCACAGAGGGAAGGGATGGTTGCAGAAAGATGGCGGTTCTCTCCGCAAACGCATGAGAGGCTAGGCTGAAAGGTCACACTAAAGATCAGGAAGACCTTATTCCAGTTGTCAAGTGATTACTGGTAGGAAACTAGAAATAAAAATTCACAAATGCCCCCTTCTTCATGCACAGGGATGTTCCACTAACGTGCATCTGTGCTCCGAGATGATGGAAGAATTATTATCAGATAGAGTAGTTTGCACCATAGTGAAAACAGTTATTTTCCACTTAGTCCCACCTCTAACTTTTGCTGGACCTGGAGCAACTCACCAAGCTGTCTCCCTTCATTTCCCAGCAGAAAGAACACTGACTGTGCGTATATAATCTGGGGGAAAAAAAGAGGCAGGATTTCAAAACACCTCACCATTCAAAGTGAGCATTTCTGCATAGAAACGTAGGCAAGAATCCTATTTTCTTCGAGGCATTTTAAGCCCATGAGCAAGGACATCCCCGGTGGTCCAACGGTTGAGACTTCACTGTCCAGTGTTGGGGATGTGGGTTTGATCCCTGATTGGAGAGCTAAGATCCAACATGCCTCATGGCCAGAAAACCAAAACATTAAGACAGAAGCAGTATTATAACAGAACTCAATAAAGACTTAAAAAAAAAAAAAAAGGTTTTTGAACCTATGAGAACAAGGTGCCACCTACAGAATGCCATAGCCAGGCTAGACTTGAGGAACTACTCCAGGACTGGGGTCCTTTAACAAGCAGAGTACTGCATATATAGTAGACACTAAAAAAAAAAGGGTTTACTACATTTTAAAGCAGCCCTACTCAATAAAAGACAGTGTGTACAGTAACGTAGTAACGTCTATGAATACATCTATGAATAAACTCTTTGCTCTTTGGCAAAAGAGATCTACAAGGAAGTACTCCCACTACAACTGTCTAACTACAAAACATGAAGCAAGTTACCTAACCACTCCGAGGCTCAGGATTCTCATTAGGACATCCTTCAAGGGTTGCCAGGATTAAATGAAATAATGGCTAGAAAGCAGTGCATATCTTGCATCCTGTACCAAGAGTAGCTGCTAAAAATATACTCTAACTTCCTTTCTGAGTTCACACTTTTGTTCCATTCAGCTGGCAAGAATGTACTGGTTACATGTTTTCCTTTTCTTTTTTGTATTTTTCTGATCTCCCTGATGAAGTTGGGACTTCGAAGGCACGCACTCTGGTGATCTTTATTTTTACCTTTCTGTAGTTCTTGACATACTGCCCACAGTGACTACGCGAATTTTAAGATAACATTTCACATTCACTTTTTAAATCAGCATGCACTCCCATGTATTTGTTGTCGCTGTTGAGTTGCTAAGTCACATCTGACTCTGCAGCCCTACAGACTGCAGCACACCAGGATTCTCTGGTGCATATATTACTACTTGTGCATATATAAATAAATATATACATGTGTGTGTGTGTATGCGATACTACAAAATTGCATATATTACTGCCTGCTTAATTGTCTCAAAAAGGACTTATCCTTCAAGATGAAAGTTACTGTCTCCAAGAAGCCTTCCCGCATTCCCACAGCTGGAGCTAAATGAGCTAAATGCTGTAGTACATTCGATTGTTGTCGTTACTGTTTAGTTGCTCTGACTCTTTGAGACCCCATGAACTGTAGCCTACCGGGTTCCTTGGTCCATGGACTCTCCCAGGCAAGAACACTGGAGTGGGTAGCCATATCCTTCTCCAGGGGATCTTCCCGACCCAGGAATCGAACCTACATCTCTTGCGTTGCAGGCAGATTATCACTAAGCCACTTCAAGTACAGTATTCCTAACTCTTCAGTCCCTCCCTGAAACAGAACAACACAATCATGCTGTCACTAGAGTAAGCAGAGTATTCACCCCTATCTTCCACATGGTGGGCTTGGCCTGTGACTGACTTTAGCCCATGAATTGTTATAAATGTGATGCAAGTACAGGCTGTGGATGTGCTTGTGTGGTTTGGCTCAGCTACCTGTACTCTGACCATGGGCCCCAAGGAGAGCTTGCCCTGGGTAGCCACTGCCTCTTCAGTCTGGGTCCCAGAAAGAGATACGAGGACAGACCACAACTTGATCCACCTGAAGCTCGGCCACCTTAGCTGACCTGTAGGTACCCAAGCAAGAAATGAATAGTTTTGGTTGGAAGCCACTGAGGTTTGGGGTTGTCATACAACAAACACTCTTGTAGCAGGGACTTCACTAACACAGAAACTTTCTCCTCCACCTATGTGTTTCCACTGCGATAATGATTTGTCTGCTCTGGTCTCTCCCATCTGACTGTGAGTCTCTTGATGTGAAGAAATAAGTGAATGAGTAAATGACTGAGTGAACCTAATCTAAACAGACAGCTTCACCAGGCGACAGCTGTCTCAGTTCTTTCATGCACAGTAGCTTTAGTTCATGCACAGTAACTTCCTTAGCTCTCAGAGGCTGGCAAGGAAATGGACTCAGGCCACCTTCTGGGAACCATGTCCCTGGGCATCACACAGGTTCAATGGGAGATTGTTTTTAAGTCCAATGAATTGAGGACAGGAAGCAAACAAAGGAGAAAAATAAATTGTCCAGCAGTGGAAACTGGCAGGGGGGGCAAGAGGGGAACTGTTGGTTTCCACATCTTCAAGGTGAACTATGAGCTAACCAGTGCTTCTGTGTAAAAGGTTCTAGGGTTAAGTTTTTCCTAAAAATAGGATATTTATGGGACTTTCCTGGTGGTCCAGGGGTTAAGAATCCACATTGCAATGCAGGGGATATAGGTTCCATCCCTGATCCGGGAATGAAGATCCCAAAAGCTGTGGGGCAACTAAGCCCAAGTACCACAACTACTGAGCCTGAGCACCACAACTACTGAGCCTGAGCACCACAAATACTGAGCCCGAGCACCGCAACTACTGAGCCCAAGCACTGCAAATACTGAGCCTGAGCACCACAACTACTGAGCCCAAACACCACAACTACTGAGCCTGAGCACCACAACTACTGAGCCTGAGAACTGCAACTACTGAGTCCATGTGCACCAGAACCCATGCCACAACTAGAAAGCTGGTGTGCAGCAATGAAAGATCCTGAGTGCTGCAACTAAGACCTGATGCAGCCAAATAAACAAATAAAAACACATCAAAAAAAATTTTTTAATAAAAATGGGCTATTTAGTGAGGCAAAGGGCAAGGTCCTCATTTTACAGAGAAAGGAGTAAAGGACTGGAACTCTTGTCTCCTAGACTCCTAGTGAGAGTCACTACCCAGCCAGATTGCAGAAGAACCCTCAGATGGCAGTCAAGACTCTTCAATCCCAGGTGCTCCCCCAACTCCCAATATTCTCAACAGTTATGAGAGCTAATCAAACATTCATTTCACAAACACTTACTGAGAGCTTATTCTGTGCCTGACACTGTTCTAAGCAGTGATACAGTGATTGCTGGAGATACAGCAATGAATAAGACATTTAAAACTTCCTGTCCTTGTGCAGTGCATATGCCAGTTGGAGGGGATAATGAACAAATTAATAATAAACACACACACAAAATTAAAAAACGATTAAATTATATAAATATGGGGAAGGTAATAAGAACTTTAGAGGAAAATAAAGCTGGGAAAGCAATAATAAGATGAGGGGTGTTGGAGTTTTAAAGAGTGTGGCTAGGGCAGGTCTCACTGAGGGGATGATAACTGAGCAAAAACTTGCCAGAGATGAGGAAACAAGCCACACAGGTGTCAGAGGGTCCTGAGGTGCGAGTGTGTCTAGAGTGTTCAAGAAACTTCAAGGCGATCAGTGTGCCAGAGGGACAGAATGGAGTGGGTCAGAAAGGAAATAGGTCAGACTGTTTTGGGCTTGGAGTTGACTGTAAGATTTCTGGATCAATGGTAAGGGAAGGCAGGAAAAAAGGAAAAGGGAATAAATACTTACTGGACACCTCCTACATGACTGGAAGTTTACATATATCATCTCACTGGATCCTCACAAAGACCTGAGGAAGGTATTTTATTACTCTGTGGTGCTGGAGAAGACTTGAGAGTCCCCTGGACAGCCAGGAGATGAAATTAGTCAATCCTGAAGGAAATCAACACTGAATATTCATTGGAAAGATGATGCTGAAGCTGAAGCTCCAATACTTTGGCCACCTGATGCGAAGAGCTGACTCATTTGAAAAGACCCTGGTGCTGGGAAAGATTGAGGGTAGGAGGAGAAGGGGATGACAGACGATGAGATGGCTGGATGGCATCACCGACTCAATGGACATGAAGGACAGGGGAAACCTGGTGTGTTACATACAGTCCATGGGGTCACAGACAGACATGACTTAGTGACTGAACCACATTTTATTACATGTGCTTTTCAGGGGAAGACTATGAGGCTCACGGAGGTGTTTGCCACTTAGCTTGTGTGTGTAGCAGGGCTGGCATTTGTTAGAACAAGTCACCGCTGGCTTTGTTAGAATAAGTCACCTCGATATTGACCTCCCACTTAATTCTCTCTTGCACACAGATCCTCAAACTGGGGAAGCAGAAAAAGAGCCCTTCTGTCTGCCTGTGGACTCTCATTCTCTGCGTAAGCACAGAAGAATCAGTGGCCCAGAGCTGGCTGTCAGCATGGGGGCAACCTCAGTGCAAAAATCCGGGAGGGATGAGCCTTGGCAACAGGGATGCCTGACGTGTCCACAGCAGGAGGAGGATGAGCAAATAGTTCCCTAAGGTTCAGCCCTCCCTCCCGCCCTCCTCCTGCAGCTGGAGATTTTTCTAAAACTCAGATGTGACTAGGGCACATTCCCAGGCTTAAAACCCTTCACCAACTTTCCACCATCCACTGGCTAAGGCTCAAAGCCCTCACCGCAGCCTGTAGGGCTCTCTGTGAACTAGCACTGGCTTTCTTTTCCAAGCTCTTTTCCTGTCACACTGAACGTTTTCAGCTCCTTCTGCCTTCAGACCTTTGCATATACTTATCCTCCCTCCTGGGCTTCCCTGGTGGCTCAGAAGGTAAAGCGCCTGCCTGTAATGCGGAAGACCGGGGCTCGATCCCTGGGTTCCTGGAGAAGGGAATGGCAACCCACTCCAGTATTCTTGCCTGGAGAATTCCATGGACAGAGGAGCCTGGCGGGCTACAGTCCATGGGGTTGAAAAGAGTCAGACATGACTGTGTGACTAACACTTACACTTACACTTTCCTCCTAGAACTCCCCTCCCTCAACCAATACCTCCTGGGTCTCAAGTGAGATGGCACGTACTACAGACATCTTCCCCATCCTCTCAAGGCCAGGCTGGTGACGCTCTGGGGGGCTCCATTAGCCCCTAACTTCCTCACCCAGGATACTCGGCATAGGATCCCAAACCCCCTCTACTCACGTCTGTCTTCCCCTGGTTTATGTGCAGGCCTGGGCGTCCGAGCGCTCTGTGTCTCCACCCAGCGCCTGCCACTGCGGCTCCCCTCTACGTAACAGGCCCTCAAGTATCTCATCCGTGAACACAACTGGAAGGGAACTCAGCTCCCCTTTAACATGAACCTGGCGCAACACTGAAAAATCAGCCACGTGTTCCTCACCGGGTTCCAGCTCCAGGCCTTCCTCACGACTGTCTGGTTTACATCAATCACACGACTTCTCCAAGCCTCAGTTTCCTCACCCGTACAGTGGATCTATTCACTCCTACCTTCCCTTCCTTACGGAGATTATAGTGAGGCTCTGGTGAGAAGGAAGACAGTGTCAAGGACAAATAAGGAATGAGCAGCCATAGGGGCAGCAGCTGAAAGGAACACGTGAGGGCTCCAGGTGCAGACTTTGCTTAATTCCAGCTCTCCTTGTGCCGTTTTTGAAACATAGAAATACAGAATCACTACACTGTATAACAGGAACCACGAGACTGCTGCAGGTCAATCATACTTCAAAAGCAAACTCATAAAAAAAAGAAGACATCAGGTTTGTGGTTATCAGAGGTGAGGCCTGGGGACAAGGGGAATTGGAAGAAGGCAGTCCAAAGGTACAAACTTTCAGGAACAAGATAAAGAAACACTAAGGACAGAATGTACAACATGATAAATATATTAAAACTGCTGTGTGTTAAACATGAAAGGGGTAAGAGAATAAATCCTGAGAGCTCTCATCACAAGATACATTTTTTCTATTTCTTTAATCTTTATATCTATATGAGATGATGGATGTTCACTGTAGTTACTGTGATAACCACTGCATGATGCATGTAAGTTAGATCATTATGCTGTACATGTGTGTGTTCAGTTGCTTAGTCGTGTCTGACTCTCTGTAGCCCACCAGGTTCCTCTGTCCATGGGATTCTCCAGGCCAGAATATTGGAGTGACTTGCCATTCCCTTCTCCAGGAGACCTTCCTGACCCAGGGATCAAACTCTTGTCTCCCAACGCTCCTGCACTGGCAGACAGATTTTCTTTTTTAACACCGAGCCACCTGTACACCTTCGATTTATACAGTGCTGTATGTCAATTATATCTCAATAAAACTGGAAGAAAACAAACCAAAAAAAAAATATCTTGCAAGTGTCAGCCCTGTTCTATAAAAGCCACATCTATAAAAGCCTATTCTCTTTGCCAGCTGTCCAAAAGTTAAACTGAAGGGAGAAACACCACAGCTGGTGTCTGCTTTTGATGCCAGCAAAGAGAAGAGTGAGGCTTGTAGGCCTAATCCCCATCACTCGGCCAGCCAGACCCAGGCTAAAAAGCCTGATTAACAGCAGCATTTGTTCCCACAACTCGCTCTGCTCCAAGGAGTGGCCCTGATGGCACCTTCTCCTGTCTAGGCCGGCTGCTGCTGTCCCAAAGCCTCAAGGAAGACCATAACATTCTCCATGACCTCAGGGAAGGGAAGGAAAACTCGAGGAAGTCCTGACTCTCACATGATGAGGTTTTCAGGAGAGAAGCAAACTGTTCTGACAGTCCCATGACATCAAGAAGGAAGCCGTGAAAGAAAAATCTGGGAGGCAGCAGGAGAGCAGAACAAGTATGCTCGAGTCAGGGTGGGTCTGGGGGGAAAAAAGACAGCCCTGATCAATTAAGAGGCTTACCCCCGGCAATGACAAACCGTCACGTCTAAAACCAAATGCTCAAATATCACATGACGTCCCTTGTATGCAGAACCTAAAAAGAAATGATATAGATGAACTTAGAAAACAGAAAGAGACTCACAGATTTAGAAAATGAACTTATTGTTGCCACGGAGAAGGAATAGTTAGGGAGATTGGGATGGTCATGTACACGTGCTCTATTTAAAATGGATAACCAACAAGGACCTACTGTATGGCAAAGGGAACTCTGTTCAGTGTTATGTGGCAGCTTGGACGGGAGGGGACTTTGGGGGAGAATGGATACATGCATATATATGGCTAAGTCTTTCAGCTGTTCACCTGAAACTATCCCAATATTGCTAATCAGCTATGAAGGTGAAAGTATTAGGCGCTCAGTGGTGTCCAATTCTTTTCAACCTCATGGAGTGTAGCCTGCCAGGCTCCTCATGGAGAATTCCTTCCATGGCATTCTCCAGGCAAGAATACTGGAGTGGGTTGCCATTTCCTTCTCCAGATCTTCCCAACCCAGGGATTGAACCTGGTTTTCCTGCATTGCAGGCAGATTCTTTACCTTCTGAGCCACCAGGGAAGCCCCCAAAATTGTGTTAGTCATTCAGTCATGTCTGACTCTTTGAGACCCCATGGGACTGTAGCCCACCAGGCTCCTCTGTCCATGGGATTCTCCGGGCAAGAATACTGGAGTGGGTTGCCATTCCCTTCTCCAGGGGTTCTTCCCGATCCAGGGATCGAAACCAAGTCTCTTGCATTGCAGGCAGATTCTTTACTGTCTGAGTCACTAGGGCAATACCTCAACACAAAATAAAAAGTTCAAAAGAAAAAAAAAAGAATGCTAACCCTCAGAGAGGCATCCAAGGATAAACAGAATAACCCACAGATGGTTCCTGAGAATCCTGAGAAGGAATAAATGGAGTGGGACAATCTGAGACGCTTAGCCTACTTCCCTCCCGACAGAGAGATCTCTCGTCCCACCCCCGCCATGCCCCCTACCCCGCAGTCATCAGACCACCGGGCCACACGGCCAGGGCTCCCAGGCCCTGGGCTGCCAGCTCCTCCGCTGGGCTGCCCCATTTCTCAGGGTGTTCGCGCCAAGGTTGAACTTGCCCGCCATCCCCACCCTTGCCGCCCTCGGCTCACTCTCCCTTTCACACACCAGTCTATGAGGCGGACAGAACTTGTGTTCTCCCTGCGCTCCTCTGTTGAGAGGGAGATGAACTTCCTCCCCTGCGCTGTTCCTCACAGGATGTTTTCCGAGCCCCTCACCATCTCGGTCATGTTTCTCTAGGCTGAAAACTGAGCATGTGGTGCTGAGATCCATCACCCACAGGAGAGCGGTTCATCCCTCTGCCCATCGAAAACGGCAGGTCTTTTCCACATGCTGTGGAGGACGCGGAGCTCGAGGAGTTAAGTAATGTCCACAGCTGCTCAACCAGAATGTGATCTGAACTGAGGGCTGTAAGACTCTGAAGAGCACTGACATATATACACCACCATGAAGAAAACAGACAGCTAGTGGGAAGGTGCAGCTTAGCACAGGAGGCTCAGCTCTGTGCTCTGTGATGACCCAGAGGGGTGGGAGGAAGGTCCAAGAGGAAGGGGACAGATACACACATATAACTGAGTCACAGCGGAAACCAACACTACATTGTAAAGCAACTATATTCCAATAAAAATAAATATATGTTCACAGACAAATACTAAATAAAGCTGCTACTTTTAATCTGTCACTGCATGCCCATCCCCACTTATTCTCCGAGAGGTCGCACAGCTCATCAGGCACAGGGATGAGACCAGACCCCAGGAGTCCTGGCTCCCGGCCAGGCCTGTTCTCACCTGCTGTTCCTCCTTCTGGATGGCCTACTTCCTTCTGTGTCGTTTCCTATGAGCGGCACCCCCTGGCTCTCAGAGCATGGCATGCTCTTCTCTGCCCAACTTGTCAGGAACAGGAAAATGACTGGACCCTCTGGGGTTGTTTCGCGGATAGACGTGGAAAAGAGGACAAGTATGGGTACAGAAAAGGGCGCCTGCGTCAACACGCAGGTGTTTATACCAGCTCATTAGCCTCTGAGAATGAGAGCAATCCCTGTCAGAAACTATTCCTAAAAGATGCTTTGTGTTCTTTAAACTCAATCAGAATTTTTTTTACATGTATTTTATTTATTTATTTATTTTTAAATTCATTTATGTATTCTAATTGGAGGATAATTACATTACAGTATCATGCTGGGTTTTGCCATCTATCAACATGAATTGGTCACAGGCATACATGTGTCCCCTCCATCCTGAATGCCCTCCCACACCCTTCTCCCCAAGAAATGTGTTTATATGAATAGCAAATTTTGTCCACAGCCCTGTCAAGGAACAATGCCATATGAATATTTTGTTTCTACATGGTCTATGCTTTCATCATTATTAAAAAAAAAAAAACAGGTAAATTACTCAATCTAATGTGTTGCCTAAATTTGGATTCTTGAGAGAATAATTGCCTTGTGACGGGTCCAGAGTAGCTTCTCAAAAACAACATGAGCTTAATGAATAAATAAAATGAACACATGAAATGAGCCCAGGAAGAAGCAAACAAATGAAAAAATACAGATGGAATAATAAAGAATAAGTTATCCAATGAGTTTCTTTCTTTTTCATAGAGGAATAAGTGAAAAAAATCAAAATTGACGGGCACCTCAATAAACAAAGGTCTCACTTTGGGGGGGACTCTCCCGAAGGTGGAAGCCATTTTTCTACTTCAGGTACCTCCTTCGGGACAGACTGACGCAGCTGACCAGTAACATTTCCCGTGGACTGACTTGGTCACCTTGAACTAAGAACTGAGAAGAAAAGATTGTTCCTATGTGACAATGCTCCCTATCCCTTAATCTCATCTTCCAACTTAATAATAATCTCTGGATTTCTAGGAAGGCTCACCTGCCATTCCCAGGCAAGTTTAGATTATAGTACCCACAGGAATCTAAGAGTTTAATCAAGTCCCAGGCAAGGGTAAGATAATGGGCAATCTGAGGAAGATAGTACCACATACACCTACCCTCGTGGGGCTTTCCTGGTGGCTCAGATGGTAAAGAATCCACCAGCAATGCAGGAGACCCAGGTTCAGTTCCTGGGTTAGGAAGATCCCCTGGAGAAGAGAATGGCAACCCACTCCAGTATTCTTTCCTGGAGAATTCAATCATGGACAGAGGAACTTGGTGGGCTATGGTCCATGGGGTCACAAAGAGTCAACACTTTCACAACCTACTCTCATACAAGTACTATGTTAAGTAGTAATACAGGAGGTATAAACCAAGCATCAGAGCCATGGGGACTTAGGCAGGAGATCAGAGGAAGAAAATCTTGGAGGCTGAGAGGAAGAGAAGGGGCATTCTGGACAAGTGCACTGGCCATGAAACTATGAAGACAGGATTTTCAAGGCTGGTAACTGGAGTGTGATCACAAATGGGGAAACTGTATCTGGGGTCAAACCCTGAGAGGCTGAAATGCCAAGGGAGGGAACTGGAACTTTTCAGTCTCAATAAATATGCCTAAACCACCTTTTAAAATCTGTATTATTTGGGAATATCAGAATTTCAAAAGATAAAAACAGTAGAGAGAAAGGAGCTGAGGAGATAGGCAGCTGAAAATTCATTTTAATCTTCACACTTAGACTGAAAACTCAAATCTAAAAAAAGGATGACAACCTACAAAAGGGATGACTTACTTTGACAACACACCGAGGAGCTCAGAGAGTATGAACATGGCCCATCAGACACGGCACAGAGCTGCTGTGAGAGCCAACAGCCACGGGCTCTCACTGATGACACAGCTTGGGAAGCCCCTGGAGTCGTGCCTCCAGTCAAAATGCCAGAGAGAAACTTCCTCTCCCCGGGCAACCGCAGCATCCACGAAAGGCCCGGATCTCAATTCTGAAAGAGGGGAAATCGTATGCCCCCAAAGCTGTAATAGTGTACACAATCCTGGCCCTCAGAGAGCTTACATTCTGGAAAGGAAGATAGATGTGAACCAGCCCAGGAAGTCCTATGAGGCAGAAGAACAGGATGCTACAAAACTTTTAACCAGGGGGCATAACACAGTCTCGGGGCCCAGGGAAGGCTTCCTTGAAGAACTATGACTTCTGCCAACTGTAAACTCTCAAGGGATACCGAGATTGGAGATTCTAGCACTTTAATTAACCTAATCATTGCTTACATCCAAATCTGGCTGATGAGTGGCTCATTCCCAGATATCACGTAATACCTATTGAAGACCAGGACTTCCTGGTGGTCCAGTGGCTAAGACTCTGTGCTTCCACTGCAAGGGGCGTGGGTCTGATCCCTGGTTGGGGAATTAAGATCCCACCTGCTATGTCGGGGGAGAAAACAACCCACTGAATCAAGTTCACAATGTCATGTGGCAGCCTGGATGGGAGCAAGGTTTGGGGGAGAATGGATGCATGTATATGTATGGCTGAATCCCTTCACTGTTTTCGGCCATGTGGTGATGTTAGTCGCTCAGTCGTGTCCAGCTCTTCGTGATCCCATGGACTGTAGCCCGCCAGGCTCCTCTGTCCATGAAATTTTCCAGATAAGAATATGGAAGTGGGTAGCCATTCCCTTCTCCAGGAGAATCTTTCCAACCCAGGGATCAGACCCCAGTCTCCCACATTGCAGGCAGATTCTTTACCGTGTGAGTCACCAGGGAAGCCCCCAAAACAAAATAAAAAGTTCGAAAGAGGAAAAAAAAAAAAAAAGACCCAATGAGTAAAAGTAGACAGTTTGACCAGGACTGCATTGATTAAACACCATATTTAATGGGGCAGTGAGGCAGGGGAGAAAGATCTTCAGGGATGAAGTTCAGGAATCTGCATTTTATGAAATTTTCCCACATGATGTTTGGCCAGGTTTGGGAATCACAGCTTTAAAGGATTCCTTATATGTCAGAAATGACTGGTTACAGAGCACAACTGTCAAAGTTAAGCGTATTCATTTGTATAGCAATTGTTTCCCAGCTGGAACAAAAGCAAACACAAAAATGAAGTAACAGCTGAACCATGGAGTCACAAGCACCTCTTTGTAGAGATGAGGAAGGCGAGATGCAGAGGGGTCAGAACACTTGCTTAGGGTCACATGGCTCCCTAATGTGAGTGCTGGGACACCCAGAGGGGACTTCCTTTCTCTTTCAGGACAGAGACAGTCTCAACCCTCAGAAGGATTTGCAAATGGGCTAATAAAGTGGGTTGAGTTGCCTTTCACAGCAGCCCTGAAACCAGCACTTGATAACTACAGCCATTACAGATGAATTCTACATTTAATTATTTTCCAGGTTTCAAATTCAGAGGAAGGGAGTGGAAGAATCAGCTGATTTATTAACCAGGCTGGAATTAAACCCAGAATCATAAAGTTAACTGAACTGTAGCCATCATCAGCTCACATTTTAAAAGAACTATTTAAACCCTCACTTTTGCTACAATCATGTACATTCTTGCTCAGCCTGGCAGCGAGGGACTCTCTCCAAATGTCCAAACTCAGGGGTTCCCAAACCTGGTTGTACATTAGCATCACGTGAAAAGCTTTAAAAAATACATCCATGCCCAGGTCTTTGCCTCCTATCCCTTCTCCATGCCACCCCATGCCAGTGATTCTGATTTAATTGGTCTGGGGTCATATCTTACCCTAGATGTTTTTTTAAAGCTGTCCAGGGGGTTATAATATCCAGCCAGTACTGAGACCACTGAACTCACTGGTCCTCTCCTCCTTCTGGCCTTGGCACAAAGTGAGGACCTTGGGTGAGGCAAGCAAGATGCCCAGGGCACAAAATTCACAGTCAAGGTTGTGTGAGCACAGCACACTGTGCTGAAGCACCCTGAGAGTGAGGTCTCCCTCCTACTCAGGCACCCTGGGCACACGACTAAGGAGGCACCCACTGTCAGGGTATGGCAAGTGCAGCCCGTGTATTTGTGTGAGCCTGTCTCCATAGATTCTGTGCCCTGGGTACCTCACTGGCCTTGCTCAGGCCCATACCTCCACAAATCCTTCTGGTCAGGCCATTAATTATCCCATCAAAGATACATCTACTGCCTCCTGTGTGTGAGGTCTTCCTTGTTCCGCTTCATCCTCTAAAGAGACTCTGGTTTTGAAATGGATACAGGTGAATAACGCCAACCACATGCATTAATCTTACCCCTTTGACATAAGAGGCTGCTGTGATGGAGTAGGAAGACACATTGGTTTTAAAGTCAAAAGACGCCTGGAAGGGGACTAATCCTTCATGAGTTCTTTGGCAGTTCTGCTACAGATGCTGGGTTTGTTACTTGGTCTGTGCTTTGTAGATAGTAAGGCCTACCTTACAGGGTTTCTGTGAGATGACATTAGGCTGTAAGTTAAATGGTCTGGGACATAGTAGGTGCTTCATAGACACCAGTTGACAATAAATCTTCAACATTTCATCAACTCTTATCACCTTTTTGAACTTTCACCCCTGGTGGTACAGTGGTAAAGAATCCACGTGCCAACGCAGGAGACTCAGGTTTGATCCCTTGGTCAGGAAGATCCCCTGGAGAAGGAAATCGCAACCCACTCCAGTATCCTTGTCTGGGAAATTCCATGGACAGAGGAGCCTGGTGGGCTACATGCTATGAGGTTGCAAAAAGAGTCAGACACAACTTAGCGACTAAACAAAAACAATAACATCACCTTTCTGTGCTACTTGAGGTTGGAGTGTTACTGCTGCTGCTTTTTCTGTTTTCCTCTTTAGACTGTCTCCTTCTTCTAACCTCCCACCGTATTCTAAAAAGGAGTCAAACTCCTGGTCTCAGCAAACACCTCCGCCCCAGAGGCCTTTGAGTAGATTAAAAAGAAATCTAAACTTGGGATTGGGGTTTGGCAGTAGAGAGGATGGGTAGGAGGATCCCATTTTTAAATTACCCAAAATTCTTCTATATCTTGTCATCTCAGCCCTAGACCTCAGCTTGCAAAAATCAAAGCCAAGAGTCTGGCATCCTTGTCTCTGGCTCTACATTAACAGCCCTTCTCTAATTTTGCTTCTTCTAGAGCGGGGCAGAGAGGTGCTTTGGCATCCTCAAATCCTCAGTACCTAGTGTGGTGCCTGAACTCTCAACAGCTGCCTCCTTTATTGAATAAAGGGAACAAAAAAAGAGATAATAGGGACAAAAAAGGTTTGACAAGTTAGCATCTGTAGATGTGCTAACTCCCTGGTTAGCACATGTGGTCCTCCAAAGATGTCCACATTCTAATTCCTGAATTTGTGAATACAGCACATGGTGAAAGGGGCTATATGGACATGACTGAGGATACTGTGATGGATAAATTATCCTGGATTATGTATGTGAAGGTGAAGGTGAAGTCGCTTAAGTCGTGTCCGACTCTTTGCGACCCCGTGGACTGTAGCCTACCAGGTTTCTCCGTCCATGGGATTCTCAGGGCAAGATACTGGAGTGGGTTACCATTTCCTTCTCCAGGGGATTTTCCTGACCCAGGGATCGAACCCGGGTCTCCCGCATTGGAGGCAGATGCTTTAACCTCTGAGCCACCAGGGAAGCCCATGCAGACCCAAGGTAATCACTTGGTCCTTAAAGGAGGAAGCAGGATGGTCTGAAGGAGACAGAAGAGACGTGAGGATGAAGACAGGTTGGAATGATGAGCTTTGAAGATGGAGGAAGGGGCCATGAGCCAAGGCAGGTAGGCAACCTCTAACAGCTGGAAAAGGAACCAAAACTGATCCTCCCTGAATGTGCCCAGCAGGACCTCAGCTCTGCCGACTCCTTTATCCTGTGAGACTCATTTTAGACTTCTGACCTCCAGAACTGTAAGATAAGAATGCTGTGTTGTTTCAAGTCACTAAGTTTGTGGTAATTTGCACAGCAGCAACGGAGAAGGCAATGGCACCCCACTCCAGTACTCTTGCCTGGAAAATCCCATGGACGGAGGAGCCTGGTAGGCTGCAGTCCATGGGGTTGCTAGGAGTCAGACACGACTGAGCGACTTCACTTTCACTTTTCACTTTCATGCATTGGAGAAGGAAATGGCAACCCACTCCAGTGTTCTTGCGGGGAGAATCCCAGGGACAGGGGAGCCTGGTGGGCTGCCGTCTCTGGGGTCGCACAGAGTCAGACACGACTGAAGCGACATAGCAGCAGCAGCAATAGAAACGGACAGAGCCTGACAGTGTGCCTTATTCATCTCTGAACTCCCAGCTCGTTGCCTGGAACCCCGTTAACTAAATGCAGCCTCATAAGCAACACCAAGGGCTGACGCTCCTTGTGTACAGCCAATCAGTTGCCAGCAGGTTCGGCTGATTGAATCTCTGCGCTCCGTCCAATTCAACCTTTTCTCTCTTTTCCTCTCTCATTTAGAAACAGCATGGGCATGAACTGAACATGGCTCCTTTAATTCTTGGTTCATCCTCTCTCCTGGCTATCATACACAGTCCAGCTAGACTCATATTCCAAAGCCCTACTTTGAGGATGCCATACTCAACTTAAGAACCCTACCTAGTTCTTCAATAGAATTTGTACCCTGCTGTTGTGTGAAAATTATATAAATCTTAATTATGTTAATTGGCTCATCGCATTTTTCAGGGCTACTATTATATACCTTTCCACTTTTCTGTCTATTCATTCTATTGTTTTTTATTCTATTGTTTTTTAAGAATTTGATATTGAAACTCCAAGTAAAAATCTTAATTTATCTACCCCCAAAAAATTGTAACACATAGTGAAATTACATGTAACTTTGTTCTGTATTTTCCAAGTTGCCTGTAAATGAGTTATCATACTGTCATAATTTAGAAAACAAAAAATAAAGAAAAAAAGAATTTTAAGCAAAGGAATTAAATCTTCACAATATAGATTAAAAGGTGACAACAAACAAACAGATGCAGCTCTTTGGAAAACAAAAACAAAAACACCTTCCCTAGCTCTTCCCTGACTACCAAAAAGTAAAAAAAAGTGAAAGTGTTAGTTGTTCAGTCATGTCCAACTCTTTGCAACCCCATGGACTGTAGCCTGTCAGGCTCCTCTGTCCATGGGATTCTCCAGGCAAGAAGACTGGAGTAGGTGAGGATCTTCCTGACCCAGGGATCAAACTCAGGTCCCCCACATTACAGGCAGACTCTTTACCACCCAAGCCACCAGGGAAGCCCTGATAGCAGAGTGAGCCCAAATTCCTTGTACTGATGTCTTTATCCTCCCAATCTCCCTATCCAGTCTTATTTTCCATGGAGCCTTTCCTACGCTGTGAATTCCAGCCAGACCAATATCAGCTGTGTACAATCATCATCAGGTATGTGTTATTCTCCTCCTCTGTCCATGGGGATTCTCCAGGCCAGAATACGGAGTGGGGAGCCTATCCCTTCTCTAGGGGAACTTCCCAACCCAGGAATCACCTGGAATATCTTTTCCTTATATCTCCACACACCCAAACCTTACCCATCACTCAAGTCCCAGCTAAAATGACACCTCGTCCATGAAGCTGCCCCTGTAGCCCCCTGTCCCCCCACAAATATGCCTTCCATAAGCTGGCCATAATTGCCTCTTTCACTGACCCCTCACAGCTGTTCTCCGTACGTCTCTCATCTGAAGTACGAAAGAGCACAGGCTCTAGAGTCAGGCAGACCGGGGTACAAGGTGACACTCTTGTGCAAGTTACTTGGCTTCCCTGAGTCTCAGGCTTTTCATACGCAAAATGGGCATCATACCTTTCTCACTAGGTCGTTGAGAAGATTTAAGCTCACATATAAGCACCTGACGCACTGAGTATTCAATAGTTACATAAACATTACAGAAACTTATATACATTACATGCCAAATTCCTTCTCCTTTGGACCATGCAGCAGAGCGGCTGGTGGGACATTAGTTCCCCAACTAGAGAGGAAACCCGGGCCCACAGCAGTGAGCGTGGGGAATTCTCCCAATTCCCATTTCTAGATTCTTTAAGGAGAGGGTTTATTAAAATATCCACTTCATTTTTGTAGACACACAGTACCTTGCATGCAGTGATTTTTTTTTTTAAACAGATTTTTAATATTAAGCCACCGATGTGTTGGGAGCATCTACTCAGGCTTCCTGTTCTGTGTATAGTGAGGATGGCCTCATTTTTCTCCATTTCAGAGAGAAGGGGAGAAGTACACTGGCTTACCTTCTGATCATCAATGTTACAGAATTCTTAAGAGGGAAACTTTCTAAGATCTACTCTCATTAGTTAATGCCTCTCCACTACTGTTCATTCCAACCAACAATAAAAAATATTGTTTTCATAAGCATAAGTTATACATTCCTATTTTAATGTCACTGTGTTTGTTCTAGCTCAGAGAACAGCTGTTATTCCAAAGCTAGTGGGACAAAGTTCACTTTTACTCCATCACGTCTAGAAATCCCACACTGGACACGATCCTTCATTCCTTAGCTGGGTATGCAGTGGAGTCACCTTCCTTTTAAAGGCATTCCTTAAACCACTTTTATGCCAGATGAGAAACCTGGCCCTTTATTTCTCAATCCAGTTGGCAGCATCATGAAAAGCAAAGAACAAGAGATTTAAAGTCATAAGATCTGCTTTGAAATTGAGTCACCCACTTACTACCTTGGTGACCAAAACATACCACATACCTGAGTCTCCGTTTCCTCCTTTCTAAAATTGAGACTAACCACTGCCCACCTCCCTTGCTGAAATCACTACAGGGGTGAATGACATCACATGTGGGAAGACAGTTTGTGCATTGAAAACTGCTGTACAGCCACAGTTATCCAGTCACCTTCTAACACAGCGTGAGCTCCAGACAGACACCCCTAAGACTGGATAGGAAAAAATATTCATGGAGCACTTGAGAAGAAATGAAGGGTGCTTTCGCTTCACCTGCCTGCAGAGAGTCCCTGACACACAGCAGAGAGGTAGTATAATTGTAGATGCCAAATAACCACAGGCAAATTCCCCTCACAGGATTCTCAAAGAATATCTGACTTGGTATCTACACAGCGTTCTGAGATGAGAGTCCCGAATGAAAGCTGCTATTCAGTGTAATTACCATGTAATTAGTCACCACCATCTCTACCTAGGCATCGAGCCAGACTTTACATATAAGAACATCCCTGAATCTTCAAAACCCAACCATCCTTTAAGGTAGTCGTTGTAATCCAGAAAGATCTTCACTGTGATTGAGAAGGTATGAGAAATAACCCACCATATCTAAGATAGCACTTGGCAGTAATTAGCACTTAATGTTAATTAGTGCATAACACTTTTTAAAGGGCAGCAGCCATTCCAATTTTGGTCTACTTTCCCTCATACTCTCATCCCTTATTTCCCAGGACAGGCTGACTCAGACTCAGTAGAATGCCTCACTGAAGGGTAAAAGCCCTAATGAGCAAATCTCATGAAAAATTCAGCTGGTCTTTTGGAGAAAAACAGCTGGAGCTGACCTTAAGAATTCCACTAATTTCCCCCTACCACACAGCCTAAAAATAGCCAAAGAGCATTTCTAGCTAGTGATGGCCTTTCCTTTAAAGGACATAATATGCAAAAAGGCATGCTGGGGTCACTAGCCCAAACCATGCAGTCCCCATGATAAATCCTTGGCCAAATGTTCCTATGAGAATCTGCCTTCACAAGGTTAACACTGGAATTTCATTGTGAAGGCTCCCTCTACCAAAGCCTCTTCCCCAAGCACCACTGGGTCTATACAAAGATGTACATTAACAGCCACTGTGCAGCCACAAGAACTTCCATTCTTGGTTCTCACTTTCCAAATCTGCCAAGTGAAATGCTAGACTCTGATGTCCAAGGTCTCCTTCTGGTGTAAGGCTCCTTGGGTGGTTCATTCAACACCTCCATGTTGCTTAAAATTCAGACCCCTCAGTCTTGCCCGGGCCCCTCCAGATCTGCCTCCTGTCTTCCTCTCCATTTTCCCCAAATCATACCCTGATGTTCCTTAAATTTACCTCTAACACTTCTATGCCTTTAGAACACAGAGCTCCCTCTGCCTGTAACACCCTTTCTCAGCTTCTTAGACTCCTACTCATCTTTCAAAGGCTTCCCAGATGGCTCAGGTGGTAAAGAATCTGCCTGCAGTGCTGGAAACTGGGTTTGATGCCTGGGTCAGGAAGATCTCCTGGAGAAGGGAATGGCAACCCACTCCAGTATTCTTGCCTAGAGAATTCCATGGACAGAGGAGCCTGGCAGGCTATAGTCCACGGAATGGCAGAGTCAGACACAACTGAGCAACTAACACACACACACACACACCTTTCAAGCCACAGTCCAGGTATCACCTCCTCTAAGAAGGCTGCCCCTTCCTCACAGTTGGGTTAGAGTCTTCTCCTCTGTCTTCTCACAGGACTCTGTAGTATACAGAAACTGCCTGCTCATTTATCAGTTTCCCTTATGAGGAGCCTGGGTGTCTGAAGGTAGAGACATCATTTTCCTCTCTCGTTCCACCACCTGACCGAGTACCTACCACTTGATATTTTCTGGTACTAGATCCAATTCCACCAAAGTACCACTTGTGTTTTAAGTTGCTATTCCAAAGAACCAGAAAGTGAATTTTTTTTTAAAGGAATGTTTTCTCTACTCAAAAAGCAAGAAAGAAAACTATCTCCAAGCTTTTGCCTTATTAGGAAAAATACATATATATAGCTGTTTGTAATTGTGACATAATCTTTGTGGAGTTGAAAAATATACACTACATTTGTTTCTGGGAAACCTCTCTCTAAACTCACTGAACCACAGTTTTTTAAAAAGGAGATTCAAATTTAGAAATGATGTCCGACTTGGTGGGTTTTGGTTTTTTGAATTTTTTTTTTAACCAAGAGAAGGAAAAAAATTTCCAAAAGAGATAAATTATACACTAAGCTTTCTGAAAATTTTCTGCTTGGTCCTGGAAAATCAGATGATAGGCAACAAGAAATCATGTGATTTCATATAGGAAAGCAAAATGCCTTATATTTAGCACTAGTATTATTGAAAGTTATGTATGTGTGCTATAAAAGATAAAAGCTAAATTAATGCAACTAATAGGTAGGACTTGGGCTTGATGGAAAAGTTGAAGAAATAGACATTTTATCTTCCTTCAATACCTTCTCCCACCTTTACATGCATTGCCTCTATACCATAAGCCAAATCAGTAAAGCAGGCAGTGTCACCGTGGATTTTTTAATTCATTTATTTATAATTGGAGGATAATTGCTTTACAATGTTGTGTTGGTTTCTGCCAAAGCAGGCAGTGTCCCTGTGGATTTTTTAATTCATTTATTTACAATTGGAGGATAGTTGCTTTATAATGTTGTGTTGGTTTCTGCCATACATCAACATGAATCAGCCATAGGTATACATATGTCCCCTCCCCTTGTCATCTCTGTTTTATAGATGAGGAAACTGAAGTTCCTGGAGGTTAAGGGACTTGCTTAAACCCATCCTGCCTCTAAACTACAGAGCTGGAATATGAGCCCAGGTCTGCCTGGCTCCAAAGTGCTATCTGACACACCAGAAAGAGAGTTACGGCGGAAGAACCAGCGAGGCACACAGGTACCCTGTGACAGAACGCAAAGGTACAAAGACGAGCTGGGGGTTCCCTCAAACTCCCACGCACCCGAGACACCAAGCTTTGCAGTACCGAATGCTATTAAAACTTGATGTGTATGCAACTAGTGATGAAGGGAGTTTTATTCTTTCTGTGATCCAATGATCAACATCCACAAACAAACTCAAGTGTGGACCACTGGCAGAGACTATGATGATCCAGCAGCAGCAGCAAATCTGTTTTTCTTAAAACTTCCTGAACAAAAATACTTGCACCAATCCAGAAAAGAGCTTTATAGTGGTAAAGAATCTGCCTGCCAATGTAGAAGACACATAAGATGCAGGTTTGATCCCTGGACTGGGAAGATCCCCTGTAGGAGGAAATAACAAGCTGCTCTAGTATTCTTGCCTGGGAAATCCCGTGGAAAGAAGAGCCTGGTGAGCTACCGTCCATGGGGTTGCAGAGAGTCAGACACGACTGAGCGACTGGACACGCATGCCCAGTGTTAGACAGTCCCTGAAATACCCTTCAAAGGTAGGCAAAAATGATCACTGACACTTCATTAATTCAGGGGCAGCCTGGAGGAAGAGACAAAGATGAATTTTGGTTCTGCCACTAATGACTAAAACCCTTGGTGGTTTCACGTACCTCTCTGGCTGACCTCACCTATCAAATGAGGCATTTGGTTTCTGATCTTATCTTCCATTTAAATAATTTAATTTTCTCATGACCATAAAATCAAGTGATCAGAATGAATTCCAGTATCAGTGCCAAGCTATCTGAGGAAGAAAGAGATGTAGAGAAAGATTTTGGAGGAAAAAAACACCATCCTGCTGCCTAACGCAAAATGTTTTTTTGAAAAAGAAAATCCATCTTTCATAAGATACAGTTATATATTGAGGGAGAGAATGATAATTAGGAAAATAAGGTATAAAAAATGACAAAAGTTGTCCTTCCCCTCTCTCTGTCTCCCTCCTCCTTTTCTGTCTTACTGGCAGGGTCTCCTGTTCGGGGCGGGCAAGGCAGTAAGGATTCAACTATCAAGTGTGAGACCTGGTTCCCATCGTCAAAGAGATTCTGGCTCCCGGCAATAGTAACAGCTCCTATTTGTACAAGGTTGGGGGTTTACACTATTCTCTGGCATATTTGCTCTTCACAGCACTCCTGGGAGGTAGGGAGGAAGAAGTGTCATCATAACCCTTTTATGGATGTGAAAACGAGGTTCAGCAAGGTCAAGGAGCTTGTCCAAGATCACAAAGCTGCCGAAGTAACAGAGCAGGACAGGGAACGCATGCGCAGAGGAGGAACAGGCCTGCAGACCAGAGTGCAGTTGCGTCAACTGTGTAATGAGTGGGGCGGTGAAGAGGGGAAACGAGAGTGGAGCTTTGACTGTGGGGTGAACCAGAGACAGTTCACAGCCTACACTCATGGAAGTCCATGCAGAAGACAGCACAGCACTACTTTAGAGGGGTGGAGTACAGAAAAACAAAAGGATGTCTATATTTATGTGCACACAGAAGCCTACTGTCTTTCATTTAAAAAGTGGACGTTCTTTAGTTACCATCAGTAATCAGCATGTGCACTCTGGGTATTTTTCTCAGGAGCAGAAATGAGTGGCTCTGAGCCTCTTGCCTGGGCACTTGCTGCGGGTACCAGGGAAAGGGCCAGGTGGCATTAAGGACATGGAATCTCCACCCACTGAGCCAGGGTGAAAATCCCTGACCTTGGCACTCTTGATCATTACTGAAACTACCTGAGCTCACTGACCTCCTCAGTCAGGTATTCTTCTCTGTCAGAGAAGCAAGTCACATGCTTGCACCTTCCGCCTACCTTCCCAAACTGCACTCACTGCTACGGAGCCTCAGGAATGTAATTAATAAGCAACCTGGACCTACTCCTGAAGTGGGAAGGAAGAGGAGGCGAGTGTCTGGGAGAGATTTCAAGGTGATGATAGAACCTCAAAATTACCTAACAGCGCAATAAAACAGGCCCAGGCTCTGTATATCACAGTTGGATTTAAGCAAAAAAAAAAAAAAAAAAGGAATTGGGGCGTTTGTGGATTCAGGCTAAGAGTCCTTGAGAGGAGGGACTTTAGACACAGAAGAATGAGATTAAAGTTAAACCACAGACCTCTTGAGGAATTTAGGTGACAAGAATTCTATGGTTTACTCTTTGCAGAATTATAGATCTTATTTGTTAACTAGTGAGACTTGAGTCAACTCTCCAGAATTCCGATTCCAATTTCATTTCATCAGGTAACATTTCAAACAAAACCTATTTCATCAAGGGTGCTGAGATGAAATTCACACAATATAGGGGAGTAAGCAATCCCCCGTGGTCCCCAACCCCAAGCAACTGGCAAGAAGTCAGGATGGGATGGAGGCAGGGACTATATGATGATGGTACCCAGTAAGTGGTTTTGGAGTTTAGACTTGAAAGCGACTCTTTCCAATCAGGGAGAATATAAACCTTCTCTTCCATCACAGGTGAGCCCAGTATTATTTGCAGAGTGGATGCAATGACCAAGGGAAAACAGAGCTCCAAGCTAGAGAGCAGAACCAGTTCCAGCACCTTTCTGGTGTCTTGAGGAACTATCAGAAGGCACCAGAGCCTTCCACAGATACCCGCCAGCGGAGACCTGAAGACCTGTCTGCCCTTGAGCAAGTGCTGAACAATGACTAAGCTTAGTGAAGAGGAACAAGAATAGACACACAAGTACTAGATCTACCTACCCACCCACCTATCAATGTCTAAAATGCAGTGTGGGTGTATATATATATATATTCAAATATATATATTTGAATATAACAGTATTTATATACATAAGTATATGCAATATATATATATATATATTTACTTCTCAATCATTTGTAACCAATTTATGAAATCCTGACAACCCTTCATCTATTCTTCTATAAAGAAAACTGTTGCTAAGTGACTGTAAAATCAAGATTCTGATGTCCAGGTGAAGGATAAAATCAGGCACCTCTCTCCCATAAAACAATGTCCTAACAAGGCTTATTTTGGTTCAGATGTAGTTGGGGTTCTTGTTTTTGAGGAGATGAGCAGTATAATATGTGATGTTGTACAATATGATGTATAATATGTGATGTTGTATAATATGATGTATAATATGTGATGTTGTATAATATGATGTATAATATGTGATGTTGTATAATATGATGTATAATATGTGATGTTGTATAATATGATGTATAATATGTGATGTTGTATAATATAATACGCTGCTGTCACTGTGAAGACCCACAATGTTAGAACACTTACATAACCTACGTCACTGAATCCTCAGCAACACTGTAAGGAAAGCAGTGTTACCATTCCCATATTACAGAAGAGGGACTGGGCTCGAAGGAGTGAAGGAACTTCACCCCTGTCCATCTTCTTAAATATTGGTTCATACACAGATATGAGCATACGTGTGTATTTTATAGATAAGTTACCTTCTGCAACTTTCTAAAAGAATTTCCAGTTTTCATTTCAAAATGTACAAACATATGGGTCAGGTAACACTTATAAAATCTCATTATTCTTATTTTTTTCTGAGTGGAGGTAAGTCTTAAACGGTCAAGCTATAATGGAAAGCTGAAAATTGAGGTAAATCAATCTTATCCATAACTTTGATTACAGAAAAAGATGGGCACTCATTTCATAAATCTTTAATCAACAAAGGTTGAAGAATAAATACCTCCTAAGGACATCTGTGTGAAAGACTTACCAGGTACATCACACTCCAAAGAGAGTGTGATTGTGGAAAAACCAAATGTACTGGAAAAAGAAAACTGTCATGGGAATTAAGGTCAATCTCTCTCACACCGCTGATGCGCCCAGGCTATGTGATGTTGTGCAACTCACTCAACCTTCTGGGTCTTTGTTCTCATTGGCAAAATAAGGGCACTTAAAAAGATGATCTTTCTTTTCCAAAGAGAGATCTCATAGATCCAACAATAAAATGCTCTGATTCATACTGGTGAAAGAGCAAAATTCAGACGCCAGCAGAATTTGGCTACGATGGACCATGGCCCCATAACTCACAAGCACACTTTTCATCTCAAAGCCCAGAACAATACCATCCCAATCTGGCAGGAGCAAGTTAACGGGGTCATTCAGTAGTGCTCAAGCTCCTCTAAAGAGTAAGCTATTTTGCAGCCAAATTAAATAGCCCTTCTTCTTGACAGCTAATAGCAAACTAGGCAAAATTAGTTATCATTAACTAATAATAACTATAAGAACATCAAAGACTTACATAGCACTGACCATATGACAGCACTGTTCTAAACACTTTTTAAATTGTTTTAATTGGAGGATAATTGCTTTACAAGGTTGTGTTGGTTTTTGCCATACGATAATGCCAGTCATAATTGTATGTATATCCCCTTCCTCCTGAACCTCCCGCCCCCTTCCTATCCCATCCCTCTAGGTCATCACAGAGCATCAGCTGGGTTCCCCATGTCATCCGGCAGCGTCCCAGCAGCTCTCTACTTTACACGTGGTAGTGTGTATAAGTCAACGCTACTTTCTCAGTTCATCCCACCCTCTCCTTCCCCCGCTGTGGCTATGAGTCCATTCTCTATGTCCGTGTGTCCATTCCTTCCCTGCAAATAGGTTCATCAGTACTGTTTTTCTAGATTCCATATACATGCATTAACAGAAACACTTCATATTATTAATTCATTAATTTCTAACAAAATGCCAAAGTAAGCGTTGTACAGCTAAGGAAACAGGCTTAGAGAGACTGAACAACCAGTAAGCAGCAGCACACGACTCAGCTGTTGTTCAGCCTCAGCATCCAAGCTCTTGACCTCCACGTCACCCTGCCTCTCTCCGACGACAGTGTCACAAAGCCCACAGTCCTCCTCCAGAAGCCTGGACTGCAGTCTCGTCTTTCCCCTTTCTCTCTGACCCTTGTGGACTCTGGCTTGGCTCATTTCCTAGTCTCTGGCAGACTCTGCCCGCAGGTCTCCTCGAGCTGAGCTTTCTGAAGCAGCCCAAGAAGAGGAGGCGCCCGGAGACCCCCAGGGGCCCAGCAGACGCACTCAGCCCTACAGCCCAGGATCACGTGTTCCAGCGCGAATGGCGCGGCCTGACCCGACACCACGTCCGAGCATCAACCTTCACCCAACACCTTAAAATTCATGCTTCTCAGACCCCAGGAGAACTCTCACCTTCACCAAGAGACAAGGTCAGAGGAGGAAAAAAAAACAAAACAAAACAAAACATTTCCCCAGGAAAAGCATCTAATGAACTCAGATAAATTAAGACTAAACTTTTCTAAAAGTTTAATGGTAGAGATGGGGCAAGATGATCGTCTGAAAATAGAGTTTGGACTTTAAGGGCAGCTTAACCACCAAATGCCTTAAATTCCTTCTGCCTCATTCTTCCCAAAGTTACCAAGAATAAAAAAAGAGTGTGGTGAACCTCATGTGAACATGTTGCAAAAAGGAACTAAGTAAATGAATAGAAATGTGAAGAAAAAAAATCTTATCTAAAGATAGGATATACTCTGCCTAACTTTTTTCATCTGAGACACAAGAGAAGGAAAAAAGAATGGAAGACAAGACAGAGGGGATGAAGGAGAACTCATCAGCCTGCAATGCTGTCACTTCAAAGTCTGGGTCCATAATTTTATTATTCTCCAAAATAACAGCTTTCAAATGCCACTACTATAAGTTGTGATACAAAGGAAACAAATGATATCATCATGCGGCTTAACTTTATGACATGTTCATTTTATTACACTTACATACATCAGAAGCACAGAAAATGACCAGCCTTCAACATTTCACTAAAAAACAAAATTATCCCAAAAAACCCCATCACCTTAAATTTTAATTTTTAATTTCTTCCCACAATTCCACAGAGCTGATAAGGGAAAAATGTTTCCATCTTCTAGACTTATATAAACTAGTTTCTATCAGCCCTGAGAATCACTAGTTACACCACAGCCTTCTGCCTGCTACAATACACCAGTATTTGCATGTATTTAATGCAATGTCTACTTATTTGGATATTATATCTTATTTGAACCAGTCAGAAAAGGTTTCAAGGTAGGGAGGGAAGCAGCAGAAGTTAAAAATAGGCAATTTGAGTCAAGAGAATTCCATACCCACTGTCCACACTGAAATCACAGCTATGTATGACACATGGCCCTGCTAAAGGGAAAAGAATTTGGGGACCCTTAAAAACTAGAAGGCGAAACACCAATGAGGTCTGCTCTATGGGATTCAGTCTTACTCGAGGACAGAGGCTTTTTCCAAACAAAACTCAAATGAAAAGACATCTAAATACAGAAGGGACAGAACAGACTTTCAGTATGGGCTCAAACTAAGCATAGTTTGAGGGCAGTTGGAAATAAACCCCCTTTGGGGATGTAAAACAGAAGGAATAGTGGAATTTCAACTTCCCCCTTTTCTGACAAACATCTAATACCTTCTAGGAGTCAAAATCCTTCTTACCAGTTTTATAAAAAGAAAGCAGATTTTCTCATTGACTTTTAAAATTAAAGTGTAGTTGATTTACAGAGTTGTACATATCTTTCCTGTACAGTGAACTGTAATCCACACACACACACACACACATATACATTCTTTCTTATATTCTTTGCCACTACAGTTTATCCCAGGAGACTGGATGTACTTCCCTGTGCTGTACATTAGGACCTCACTCTTTACTGATTCTAAATGTAGTTGTTTGCATTTACCAATCCCAAAGTCCCAGTCCATCCCTCCCCCCGCCCCTCCTTCTTGGCAACTACAAGTCTGAGTCCTGTGTCTGTGAGTCTGTTTCTCTTTTGTAGATAGGTTCATTTGCGCCCTATTTTAGATTCTACATGTAAGTTACATCATATGGTAATTGTCTTTCTCTTTCTGACTTACCTCACTTAGTATGATAGTCTCTAGTTGCATCCATGTTGCTGCAAATGGCATTATTTTCTTTTGGTGGCTGAGTAATATTCCACTGTACATCTATGTATCATATCTTCTTTATCCATTCCTCTGTCGATGCACATTTTGCTTGTTCCCATGTCTTGGCTATTGTGAACAGCGCTGCTTTGAACATAAGGATGCCTGTCTCTTTTTGAATTATAGTTATGTCTGGATTTCTTCCCAGGAACAGGATTGCTGGATCATATTTTAGTTTTCTGAGGACCCTCCATACTGTTCTCCATAGTGGCTGCACCAATTTACATTCCTATGAACAGCATAGGCGGGTTCCCTTTTCTCTCCACTCTCTCCAGCATTTATTATTTGTACACTTTTTAATGATGGCCATTCTGACCTGTATGAAGTAAATTTGACTAGTTTTGATTGGCATTTCTCTAGTAATCAGTGATGTTGAACATCTTTTCATGTGCCTACTGGTCATCTGTATGTCTTCTTTGGAGAAATGTCTATTATGGTCTTCTGCCCATTTTTTGATTGGGTTGTTTTCTTGTTTTTGAGTTGTATGAGCTCTTTATATATTTTGGAAATTAAGCCCTTGTCAGTCACATCATTTGCAAATATTTTCTCCCATCTGTAAGCTGTTGTTTGTTTGTTTTTTTTTAATAGTTTCTTTGGTTGTGTAAAAGCTTGTAAGTTTGATTAGGTCCCTTTTTTTGTTTGTTTCTGTTTTTAAGGAAAAGTAGATTTTTAAACAATTTCTGCAGAAATTTCTTCTATCCTTCTGTTTTCAAAATAATTCCAGAGACTGATCAGTAAGATTTTCAATGAAAATTTTTATTATGAAAAGTTACTGAGAATCATGATACTGAACAAATCATGAAAGTCTGACTTGTTCCAGGAGAATCAAGAGAGTAAGAACCAATCAAGAGAGTAAAACCCTGACAGTTGAATTTTTGAGGACTGTCAGAGTCCATGGGAGCATAACGACGCCCACATCTGGACTTGCAGTTTGACTTTTTTCTCCAAAGAAGCCATATAGTGAGAGCCATAGGCCACTGAAGTCCAGGAATCAACAAAGGCAATTTTCATTCACCTATGTCTTAGTAGAACGTAAGTGGTACAATGCGCTGTGCTCTGTTGCTCAGTCACGTCCTACTCTTTGCGACCCCGTGGACTGTCCACCAGGTTCCTTTGTTCATGGGCTTCTGCAGACAAGAATACTGGAGTGGGTTGCCACTTACTCCTCCAGGGGATCTTCCCAACCCAGGGATTGAACCTGCATCTCCTGCATTGGCGGGCAGGTTCTTTACCACTCAGCCACCTAGAAATCCTCAAGTAGTACAATGCCTAGCTCAAAAAGTACTTGTTGAATGAGTGCAAAATAAAAGAACAAAATATCCCCAAGAAAGGAGTGACAGTGACTCCAACACCATCCTCTGCCTGAGGCTGGACCCAACCATGCTACATAAATAGCATAGAAAAAATATTGTTCGTAGCAGTTGTATTTGTAATAGCCAGAAACTAGAAATAATCTCGATGCCCTTCAAAAGGTGGAAAGTTAAACTGCAGTATATCCATACTTCATGATACTAAGCAATAAAAAGAAACAAACTATAAATACACACAACTTGGATGAATCTCAAGGGAATTATACTGACTGTAAAAAAGCCAGTCCCAAAGGTTATATACTCCATAGTTCCATCTATATGGCATTCTTGAAATGGCAAAAATATAGAAATGGAAAGCAGAACAAAGGTTGCCAAGGGTTGGGAATGGGGCCAGAGGAGGAGAGGGAGATAAGGGCGAGGTGCTCGTGGGGCGAGAACGGATCAATGTCTTGGTAGTGATGGACACATGTGGTAAAACTGTACAGAACCTAACACATCCAGGTGTGTACAAGATTGCACACACACATGTAGTATTGTGTGAGTCACTCAGTCATGTCCAACTCTTTGCAACCCCATGGACTGTAGCCCACCAGGCTCCTCTGTCCATGGGATTCTGCATGCAAGAATACTGAAGTGGGTTGCCATTTCATGTAAAATTGGGGAAATCTGAATTGTATTGATGTCATTATCCTAGGTGTGATTATTATACTACAACTGTGCAAGATGTTATCACTGAGTGAAACAGGGTAAATGGTACACAGATCTCTCTGTATTATTTCTCATAATACATGAAAATCTATAATTATCATATAAAGTTTTTTAAAAAATCTTAAGCAATCTGTCCTCTCCCACCATCAACACCACCACCTGAGACTGTGTGTATGTTTAATACATGAAATCTTTTCTAACCACCTACATAGATCTCATCTATCTCTAAATACACCAACTGTTTTAACCACATAGTCTAACCCCCCTTCTTACATTAAGGACAGGTATTCCAGGACTCTTATCTCCTTAGAGGATAAAAGCTCCTGAGACAGGGCCCATGTTTATTTTATACCCTCTTGGTGCCTAGCACAATGTTGAACAAAGAGTTCCGTTCAGTTCAGTTGCTCAGTCATGTCCGACTCTTTGCAACTCCATGAATCACAGCACGCCAGGCCTCCCTATCCATCACCAACTCCCGGAGTTCACTCAAACTCACGTCCATCGAGTCAGTGATGCTATCCAGCCATCTCATCCTCGGTCATCCCCTTCTCCTTCTGCCCCCAATCCCTCCCAGCATCAGTCTTTTCCAGTGAGTCAACTCTTCGCATGAGGTGGCCAAAGTACTGGAGTTTCAGCTTTAGCATCATTCCTTCCAAAGAAATCCCAGGGTTGATCTCCTTCAGAATGGACTGGTTGGATCTCCTTGAGGTCCAAGGGACTGTCAAGAGTCTTCTCCAACACCACAGTTCAAAAGCATCAATTCTTCGGCGCTCAGCTTTCTTCACAGTCCAACAAAGAGTAGAGACTGAATAAAAAGGTTCTTAATAAATGAGCAAATGAATGAAGGAATGTATACATTCTCTACTCCTCACAGTAGAGCTGGATAAACCGGTAATTCACAATCCTTTTGTTTCGATTTTCTCAACTCTGAAAGGCCTGTAAATGCTGTGCCCCAACTTCTCCACCCTTACAGTCTACAGTGAGATTAAAGATCACCTCCCACTAAGCCTATAGTAGTAGCTGCATTGATTATTTGCTGTGTGATATGCCAGTTAATTTCTCTGAACCTCAGTTTTCCCGTTTGTAAAATGGGGGACACTACATATTTTTGCAAGTTTGCTAGGTGAATGAGATATAGTGTACATGAACAGCCTTGCTCAGTACCAACTGAGGAAGATGCTCAATAAATGTTTTTAGCCTTCCATAGATACTTCCAGGCACTAATGCCCACTTTGTCGTTCAAGTGAAGTGAAGTGAAAGTCACTCAGTCATGTCCAACTCTTTGCAACCTCATGGACTGTAGAGTCCACGGAATTCTCCAGGCCAGAATACTGGAGTGGGTAGCCTTTTCCTTCTCCAGGGGATCTTTCCAACCCAGGGATCGAACCCAGGTCTCCCTCATTGCAGGCAGATTCTTTACCAGCTGAGTCACAAGGGAAGCCCTTGTAGTTCAAAATGGTGGCCAAATTGGGAGATTGGGATTGATATATACACACTATTATATATAGAATGTTGTTTCGTTGCTAAATCGTCTCCAGCTCTTTGCAAACCCATGGACTATAGCCCGCTAGGCTCCATTGTCTATGGGATTTCCCAGGCAAGAATACTGGAGTGGGGTGCCATTTCCTTCTCCAACGGATCTCCCCAACCCAGGGACTGAACCTGAGTTTCCTGCATTGGCAGGCAGGTTCTTTACTACTGAGCCATCAGGGAAGCCCCACTGTATACAGAACAGATAATAAGAACCTACTGTATAGCACAGGGAACTCTACTCAACGTTCTGAAATAGCCTATATGGGAAAAGAATCTAAAGGAGAGTGGATAGATGAACTGCATAAGTGATTCACTTTGCTGTACACCGGAAACTAATACAATGTGGTCAATCAACTAAACTCCAAAAAAAATTTTTTTAATGTTAAAAAAAAAATGCTGGCTAATTCTTAGTAAGTTTATGTCTCTTCAATAAATAGTGTTTTATTCGCATAGCACCTTCCTCTAAAGATCAAACTTTAGCTCCATTTACAATGGCAAGAGTAACGTGGACAAAGTAAATGGAGACGGAGGATGGAGAAATGGAAGACCAGTTCAACTGGAAGATGACAAGGGGACTTACGGTAGTTGTTAGGACAGGATCAGTCCCGCTCCCTCAAAATCTCTCTGCAGAAGAAGGCTTCTCTCGGGCATGGCCTCCTCCCCTTGGTTTTATGCCTTGGTCCTTTCCAAAGGCAACATAGACAGTAGGGCGTGATACCCCGAAAGCCTACAGACCCTAAGAATACTGCGCTGGTGGTACTGAAGAGAAAGAGAAAGGGCTTCTGTTCATTTTCTCTTAAAGAGAAGTGTTTGTTTTCAGGGTAAGTCTATTGCTTCCTTCTCAAGACTGGGAGTGCCTTAGTCCATTCTTAGCCAGAGGGTGATAACTTCTCCCCTAAATATGCAGCTGTCTGAAAACATATTTGCTCTGGATGTGTCACTGGGTCATGAAGAGTTCTATGAGAAATACTTTACACATGGGTGTCTCCAAGCCCGAGCAGTGGAGATATTTGCTGACCCATAAGGCAGAGACAGCAAACAAAGGATATGGTCCCAGGGTCCAGGTTTCAAAATATACTGGGGTCACAGAGAGTCAGGCCTGACTTAGCAATTAAACACATACACATGCACACACACACTTGGATCAGTTGGTCAGTCATTTTGAGCCCTGACTATACACTTGTCCTTGGCTAGAAACTGAGGTCATTCATGACTGTGACAGAAGAAGGTCCCCTCCCGAAATGGAGCTCTTGATCTAATTCTGCATATTCACACATTTGTCTGACTTCCGCCATGATGATCTTGCATGGCATGACAGCATGTTTGTCAAAGCCAAGGACTTAAAAATAGAACATCTTTCCAAGCATATTCTCTGTAACCAGCAGAAGTATATGAAATACAGTGAATATAAAGAAATGTCAATGTCAGACAACAAACGTGTGGCATATCCCCTAGATTTCAGAGGAAAAAAAAAAAAGAATGTGCGGTCTAGAAGGATTATAAATCTTTAAAACTTTATGAGTTCTATTCTCTTCCTTATTAATTCAGTGAATAACAGTATTTACTCATTAAGTAATTACTATATACCAGGCAGTATACTGAGGCTCCCCCGGTGGCTCAGTGGTAAAGAATCTGCCTGCAGTGCAGGAGATGCAGGAGACCTGGGTTTGATCCCTGAGTCAGGAAGATCTCCTGAGGAAGAGCGTGGCAACCCACTCCAGTATTCTTGCCTGGAGAATCCCATGGGCAGAGGAGCCTGGCGGGCCATAGCTATAGGTCACAGAGTCAGACACAACTGAGTGACTTAGCACACACATACACACAGGCAGTACACTAAGCCTTCCAAAGATTCATCTCATTTAACCTCTAAAACAATCTCAAGAGTGATGCATGTAATATTTTTTCTATTTGAGAGATGAGGAAATGTCAGCTTAGAAAGACTAAGGATATAAAACCGGGCTCATCTGCTGAGAAGCAGTATTCTTGACTGTCACACTAAGCTACACTGCTCCAGGCTTGCTTGTTTTACTATTATTGATTGAGAGGGAAAAGTATATAGTACTGATCCTTCTAACATGTTAGGTTGCACCACACAAAACTGCCAATATGCAAATATTCTGATCCACAGAAATTACAACTTCACTTGTTCAACGTAATGTAAGAACAAGACCGAGAAGGACACGTCTTTCAATGCCTGGCCCAGCACAATCCCTAACTAGCTGTGAGACTTTGGGCAAATCACTAGTTTTCACTTGTCCCACCCCATAAAATGAAAAGATAGAGCTGAATTTGTCTCTAAGTTCCCTTCCAGCTCTATAATTACAAGTGAGGGAAGAAAAGCACCATAATTCATTTGTTCAACAATTATTTAAGTGACTACTACATGTCAGACACCGAGCTTTCCTTTCATTCTAAATTCATCTGCATTTTAAGGACAGCCTCCCAGTAGCTTCCTCTGATTCCTGGGCTCTCACACATTAGGGATGAAAACCCAGCTTGAGGATCCTTGCTTGCCTGCTATTTAGGGAAACTGGCCTGCGCCCTAGGGCAGGGGCCTCCAAGCTCTAGGATCTAATGCCTGATGATCTGAGGTGGAGACGGTATAATAACAATAGAAATAAAGTGCACAAGAAATGTAAGGCGGTTGAGTCATCCAGAAACCATCCCCTCTCCCCACTGGTCCGTGGAAAAACTGACTTCCATGAATCCAGTCTCTGGAGCCAAAAAGGTTTCAGGCCACTGCCCGAGGGTGCTGGCAGCTCCTGCCCCACCACAATTCTACAGCGGAAGAGAAAACCAAAGGACCTAGAAACTACTTCAGGGTGAAGAGATGAAGTATGGTGTGGCAGAAGAAATGGTAAGTGTGTGCAAATGTGTATCTTCCAAAACAAAGAACTCTCAGTAAGTATTCTGGCTCACAGCAATTTCCAGAAAACATTCTACTTCTTTCTGCACCTTACTTGCACACACCTCCCCCACAATGGGAGATAATCATCTTTTATACTTAAAAAAAAATCCAGAAGGAAGAGCACTTGAGCTGAAGAGAGTAATTGAGCATGGAGTCACAGCCTTTGCAATGATTAAGGACTGGTAATTCAGGATTACAGGAAAACACCAAAGGGCAAGCCTCAAGACATTGATTCAGCTCTGATCGCTACTCACTAGCATTGTGAGCCTGGATTCATCATTCAACCCGCCTCTGCCTCAGTTTCCTCATCTGTAGGATACAGACTGGAATACACAACCTCTAAGTTCCTTTCCTATCCTAAAGGTTGCCCAGCCCCTTATCATCTAAGTTGTTTCCATCTAATCTGCCACCTGTTCCCTTGTGCACCGTCCACTGTGGACATAGCAAACAGCTGTTTTCCAACACGCCTACAACAGCTCTTCAAATAATACTTAAAGACTCTTATGTGAGCCCACTCCAATCTCTTGCTTCAGGCTTAAATCAAAGTCCCAGATGAAGTCATGTGGTTAGCAAGATGTTGGGAGTAACTCCTATGGGGTCACAGATCTAAACTTCGAGCTCGTAAATGAGGGAATACATGCGACAAATAGCAGTTGGCCTCCCCGATTTCTTGAAACTGAGAAAGACTCATAACTCCCAACCTTGTTCCCTAGGAACCCTACCGGCTGTTACAGGAATACAAAAGCTGCAGGAGAGGATTAATAACCATGCTGACAGTCTGGCTGAGATGGAACCCACACACAGCGTCACTGGTGAATTCTACAGGAAAGATTACTATGTGCTAAATTTGGGGATGTACCAGAAAGAATCAGAGGCCAGATGAACGGGGTCCAATGGCGGGGACAGTCTGCTCCAGTGAAAGCCTGTTGTTCTGTATGTTAGGCTCTGAATCACTGAAAAAGACCGAACTCACATGGAAAAACAAGACACCAACGGAGCCTCTAGCCACTCCAAATCAGAGGTGACCCTGGGCTCTACCTATTGTTTAGCTGCTAAGTCATGTCCAACTCTTTTGCAACTCTATGGACTGTAGCCCGCCAGGCTCCTCTGTCTGTGGGATCCTGCAGGCAAGAATACTGGGGTGGGTATCCATTCCCTTCTCCAGGGGATCTTCCCTACGCAGAGATCGAACCCGAGTATCCTGCATTGGCAGGCAGATTCTTTACCACTGAGCCACCAGGGAAGCCAGGGCTCTACCAGTAGAGCTCCCCAAACCCTTCCGGGATAGATTAGAAAGGGTTATCAGACAGGGCAGCGGAGGCCAAAGCCACATATCCTTTGCCCTTTCCTGTGCTATTCCCAGTCAGGGCTGCTCATTTCTCTCTTAACCTGCAGCTCAACTTTCTAATCCAAACCATCTCTAAATGGGGCTCCCATGAAATGTGTCAGTTTAAGTACCTTAAAGTCTCCAGAAGGACTTTTCCTCCTCCTCAAACAAGTACCTTTTAGAAACAATAAACCAAAGAATCAAAATGATTTCACGGAAGAAGTAATCACAAAAGTTAATTGTTAATAAACAGCTTTCCACCTGCACAGATTCTTAGTGTCAGAATTTTTATTACATCTGTTTTTCATTACAAAACACGAATATTTATCAGGAAGAAAGTAACTTGAGAACTGTTATTAGTCAAATTCTATGTTTTGGAGATGAGCAGTTTTCTATTTTCTCTTCAGGGGTTTTGAATTATAAACCTTCTCCAAGAGACAGACGTGGAGAAGTTTCAGCCACATCAAATTTTCAAAACATCCATGAAATGTAAACTGATATATCTCATAACTGATGTTTTATAAACCTGTCCCTAAAAATCAAGGGCATGCTCTCGACACTTTCTGTCATGGAAATTGTTCCAACAGGCAAATAAACAGGCATTTCCATGGTTAGGGCCTCACAGTTGTCATACTGTTTAGTTCTGCACAAATGAAAACTCCTATTACCAAAAAAAGGTTAGAGAATCTGTGGCTGGAATCTGGCAAGCAATGGCATTTCCACATTGTTTTAGTCAGCACACTCTCTCAATGCAAATATGAACCCCACAAAATAGTCAATTAAAAATAACCATGTGGTCTGAAAAACAAGTGCAGCGAAACTGGAAACATGTCCAAACGGGAAGTTTATGCTTTGCCATCTTTAATTAATGATGCTGTGAAACTCATTAGAGAAAAGAGCTCACAGTTCCTCAACTCCCATGCTCCAATGACTTGAAAACGCATATTCAACTCTAAAAGACAACAAAACAAGCAATATCTCCCATTTCCTCAGGGTCACAGAAGAGACTTTCATATCACAAAATTCAGAAGAATCCAGATTCTCAACTAGGGGTCATGTCTCTCCATGAACTGGTTCCCCCAGGGAGGGAACTTGAGTTTATAAAGTCTTTCCTGCTTGTTTGAGCTTGATTTCTACTATTTGCCTGGTATTTGAGGGAAGAAAAAAAAATAACATGTTAGGCAGGAAAGTATAAAAAGACTCAAACATGAATTTTCATTTCTTTCAAATAGTTGTTAAGGTTTATATAGACCTAAAAGAAAAAAGCAGAATTTCTAGAAATTGCTCCAGGAATTCATGGAAAGAAATACCTTTCACCTGTACTCTAAATAAAAAAGCAAAGAAACAACAAGAAATAGATGGCCTTTCAAAATGTCTAGGATTCCTCAAACGACTTGTGACAAGGGTACCAGGACATTCAATGGAAAAAGGACAGTCTTTTCAACGAATAATGCAGGGAAAACCTCATACCCACATGCAAAATAATGAAGTTGGGCCCTTACCTAACACCACATACAAAAATTAACTCAAAATGGTTCAGAGACCTAAATATAAGACCTACAACATATACTTCTTGGAAGAAAACATTGGACAAAAGCTTCAGGACATTGCATTTGGCAGTGACTTCTTAACTGTGACACCAAAGGCACAGGCAACAAAAGAAAAAAGTAGACAAGTTGAAATTCACGAAAATTTCAAAGTTTTGTTCATCAAAACACTATCAACAGAGTAAAAAGGCACCCCACAGAATGGAAAAAAAATCTGAAAATCATGTATCTGATAAGGAATTAACATCCAAAATTTACAAGAGAACTCCTAAAACTCAACAACAAAAAAGCCAACTCGATGAAAAATGGGCAAATGACTAGACGTTTCTCCGAAGAAGATACATAAATGGCCAGTAAGCACATGAAAAGATACCTGACGTCACTAATCACTAGGGAAATGAAATTAAACCTGCAATGAGATACCACCTCACATCCATCAGAATGGCTACTATCAAGGAAAAAAAAAAAAGTGGTGGCAAGGATGTGGAGAAATTAAACCCTTGTGCAGAGCTGGTGGGAGTACAAAATGGTATCGTTTCTGTGAAAAACAGTATGGCAGTTCCTCAAAAAATGAAAAGTAGAATTACCACATGATCCAGCAATTCCACTTCTGGGTATATACCCAAAAGAACTGAAAGCAAGGTCTTAAAGAGATCTTTATACATCTGTATAAAGCAGCATTTACACACATTGACAGCAGCATTTTTCACAACAGCTAAAACGTAGAAGCAACCCAAGTATCCACTGATGGATAAACAAAATGTGGTAAGTTATAATTTTACCATAAAATGTGGTAAATCTGTGTACAAAATATAATGGAATGTTACTGAGCCTTTAAAAGGCAGGGAATTTTGATATATGCTACAATATGGGAGATCTTTGAGGAAATTATGCTAAGTGAAATAAACCAGTCACAGAGAGAAATACTGTGTGATGCCACCTACATGAGGTGCTGCTGCTGCAAAGTCCCATCAGTTGTGTCCGACTCTGTACGACCCCATAGACGGAAGCTCAGGATAATCAAGTCACAGAAGCAGAAAGCAGAATGTGGTTGCCAGGGGTAAGAATACAGTGGGGCGTCCCTGGCGGCTCAGTGGTAAAGAATCTGCCTGCCAATGCAGGAGACAGGGTTTGATCCCTGGGTCTGCAAGACTCCGTGCAGGAGGAAATGGCAACCCACTCCAGTTTTCTTGGTTGGAGAATCCCACGGACAGAGGATCCTGGTGGGCTACAGTCCAGAGGGTTGCAAAGAGTTGGACACGACCGAGTGGCAGAGCGCACACACACAAGAATAGGGTGAAATGAGGACTTATTGTTGAATGGGTACAGAATTTCAGTTTTATAAGATGGAAAGAGTTATGGAGATGGATGGTGGTCATGGTTGCACAACACTGCCAATGTGTTTGATGCCACTGAACACTTAGAAAAAGTTAAAATGATAAATTTTTGTGAATTTTACCCCAATAAAAAAATTGGGGAAAAATATTTAGGTTCCTATTCCTTTATAATATGACTGAAGAGAGGTTAGTGGCTGCTCTTTGGTATCCACATTTACATTTCAGAATTACCACTCACATGTGACCTTGGGCAAGCTACATAGCCTCTCTGCATTTTAGCTTCCTCACTGGTAAAATATCTACTTAAAAATATGACCTGTGGATTAGATGGGTCTGTATGTGTAAAGCATTTAGTCTTGGATAATAAATACTAAGTACTAGCTGCTATTATTATTACCTCCACCACTAAATCTATGCTCAGCATCACAAATAAAGTCTCATCCCCCAAGAAGCCATTTGTATTCCATTCTCTGAAATGATGATGGCCTGGCCACAGGCTCAACATCTGATCTAAAAAAAAGAGAATCTTCCCTTCTTCAGCAGAAGCACACGAATGGGAACTGGGGCCCAAGTTACTCCATCCGTTGGACAGCAACAGAGGTAAGACACTTGCCCCCAATTGTATTTATTCAACAAATGTTAATTGTGTTCCTTGTCAGTGCTCACACTCAGTACTTTGTACTATACTGTAGAGTCCAAGGCCTTGTTTCCTTATTGAAATACGCTAATCATCCAAAAGCATGTTACATGAAAAACATTTCCCAAGATGAAACTAACAAGACTAGGGCACCCCAAATTACTCCATTTCTTTTTAAAAATTCATTTCATTATAGTTGCTTTACAATGTTTAGTTTCTTCTGTACATCAAAGTGAATCAGCTATATGTATGCATACATCTTCTCTTTCTTGGATTTCCTTCCCATTTAGGTCACCGCAGAGCACTGAGTAGAGTTTCCTGTGCTATACAGTAGGTTCTCTCATTGGTTCTCTATTTTACAGGTAGCATCAATCGTGTATGTACGTCAATCCCAGTCTCCCAATTCATCCTACCCTTAGCGTCCATACATTTGTTCTTTATGTCTGTTTCTGCTTTGCAAATAAGATCTATACCATTTTTCTAGATTCCATACACACATGTTAATACGCTGATATTTATTTTTCTCTAACTTACTTCATCTATATGACTATTTCTAGGTCCATCCATGTCTCTACAAAGGACCCAATTTCATTCATTTTTGTGGCTGAGTAGTATTGCATCGTGTATTTAAAATCACCCATTTCTATTTTCCTTCTTATAGTTCTATTCTTTAAAAAAAAAAAAAAAAAAAGCTCTCACTTAAAGAATTAACTTATAGTTGCCGAGGGGAAGGGGAGAAGGGACAGTTAGGGAGTTTGGGATAGACGTGCACACTGCTATATTTAAAATGGGTAACCAATAAGGTCTTACTGTATAGGACAGGGAACTCTGCTCAGTGTTATGTGGCAGCCCGGATGGGAGGGGAGTTTAGGGAAGGATAAATACATGTATAGCTGAATCCCTTTGCTGTCCACCTGAAACTATCACAACATTGTTAATCAGCTATACTCCAATACAAAATAAAAATTTAAAAAAAGCCTCTCCATTTACTTTCAAATTTAATAAAGCAGGTTGTTCCCAGATATGTTTTTGAGCAAAACTGTCGGGAAGAAAGACTTTAGTCACACATGCTCTGAAACTGACAAAACAACAGAGCAGGCTATGTCTGCCCACCACCCATTCACGGACTGAAGCACACGCCCGGGCCACGTGAACACCATCAGGACAGTCCCCCTGCTGCAAGCCCCGCAGGACCCTGGAAAGGCAGCTCAAAGCCTAGGGCATGCACAGAAGCCATCATCACCAGGGAAATTTCCTCTTTCCCCAAACCTTCCAGCTAGGCTCCAGAAGATAAAACTTCTCAAAACACTGACCGAGGTCCAGGTAAGATTTAGCCATTTAGGGACTCCAATGGTTAAGGATCTGCCTTGCAATGTAAGGAATGTAGGTTCAATACCTGGTGAGGGAACTAAGATACCACATGCCTCAGGGCAATCAAGCCCATGCATGACGCATGGAAGATCCTGCAACTAAGACCAAATAATAAATATTTTAAAAAGAAATATTTAGCCACTCATAAATGAGCTGATATAATGATTATTATAATTGAAGTCCCACCATTGTGTTCTGGCAGGACAATGGAAAAAGAAAAAGTACATAGGCTTGAATTCCAGGGTTACAGGGACTATGTGACTCTGGTTTCATTTTTGTTTTCATTAACTAAATTGTACAGCTGAAAATTCCCACCTTTGAGAAAATGATTCATATTAAGCATCTAGCTGATGTCCCACACCATAGCATTTCAATATTATGGATGCCTTGTCTACCCCTTATTTTCAGGCAGGAAAAATGTCCCAAGGCACTCAACTCCTAATTTAGAAGAATCATAAGAATGGGTGGATTCCGGGCTAATATCGCCGCTAGTTTTTCTAAAAGCCTAGTCCAATAAATAACATTTTTAAGACAGTACTTGAGATGTTATGAAAAAAATCAAACCTCCTCCAATACTTCTTTCTCACCCAAATTTTACAGAGACAACCAAGAAGGTTTCAGCTTTACCCTGCAGAGCACCATGTACATGCACATCCCATATGCAAGCAGTCTTAAGAAGTGGGTTCCCCTCTTACGTAAGAAGCTGAAACCTCTCTGAAACTTTAATAACTCTGAACTTTTAGCCAAAAAAACCCACAAAAAACCAAAGGATTGGTTCTGCATTTGTGGCATTTCATGGTGTGTTGAGGGTATTCTCAAGACCAGCCCCAGGTTCTTGACGGTTCAGTGTGGGGACTCACAGGGCAGCGTACACGTCATCCCCACGGTCATGGTTTATTACAATGAAAGGGTACAAAGCAAGATCAGCAAAGACTAAAGCTAGATGAGGTGAAGACTGGTAAAAACCAGCCATGGGCTTCCAAGAGGCCTATTTCAGCTGAGTCATACACACAAGTTGTGACAACATGTGTGAAATGTTAACCAGGGAAGCTCATTAGAGAGTTAGTGCCCAGGGGCTTTTACTGGGGACTGGTCAACATGGATTCCCTTTGGCTGGTGTGTACCCAAATTCCAGACTCCCAGAAAGCAAGCAGGTCCTCGGCGTATACTACATTGTTGCACAGTTTAGGTACACTGAGTGCTGGGGAAAGAGTAAGTGGTGGGAACCCTTCTGAGATCCAGGTTCCCAGATACCAGTCAAAGACCAGCCTTGCAAGCAGGCATTTCTAAGGACAAGCAGTCTCAGGCTCGCTATGTTAATCATTTCCTGCAGTCACAAACCAAAACCCCAGATATCTAACTCATAACTACCCTCTGACCACTAAATTCCTATAGCCAACCGACATACTGAAATTCTTTTTAAAAAGTGAATATAACTTAGGGTTTCAAAATATATTCTTTCAGCATATTTGGACTGTGTCAGCCTGCTGGGTTCCAGGCTTTAAGGAAATACCAGCAAGTCCCAGCCCTCTAAGAAATTTCAGACCAATAGGGAAGATAAGATGAATACACAAAGAATGCTAACACAAGGTGGTGTGTGATGACGACCATAAGAGAGGTGGAAGCCAAACACTAAACCAGCCAGAGAAGGGAGAAAAACTTCCTGCTGTGATGAACCAGGAAGATTTGGGTAAGAAATACCACAGGGCTGCAGATTTTAGGACAGGTAAGATTTGAGAGTAAGTGGCAGGGTTGGGAAGAGCTCAAGAAGAGAAATAAAAGTATCATTTCAGGCACAGACAGGAAGCTATGTGAACAATGCACAGAGGCTGCTGTAGGGAAAGGGAAACATGGTCTGATTGGAAGATTAGGTTCATAGAAGAGGACAGTGAAAGATAAGACTCTAAACAGAAGTCAGAAAGACAAATATTGCATATTAACATGTATACATGGAATCTAGAAAAATGGTACAGAAGAACTTATTTTCAAGGCAGAAACAGAGACAGACATAGAGAACAAATGTATGGATACCAAGGTGGGAAGAGAGGGTGGCATGAATTGGGAGATTGGGATTGACATACATACACTACTATAGCACAGGGAGCCTGCTCAATGATCTGTGGTGATCTAAACAGGAAGGAAATCGAAGGAGGAGTGGATGGATGTATATGTATAGCTGATTCACTTTGTTTACAGCAGAAACTAACACAACATTGTAAAGGAACTGTGTGTGTGTGTGTGTGTGTGTGTGTGCGCGTGTGTGTGCAGTCACTCAGTCATGTCTGACTCTTTGCAACCCCATGGGCTGTAGCCTGCCAGGCTCCTCTGTCCATGGAATTCTCCAAGCAATAACACTGGAGTGGGTTGCCATCTTCTACTCCAGGGGATCTTCCCAACCCAGGGATGGACTCTTCATCTCCTGTATTGGCAGGCACATACCCCACTAAAAATCAGAACAATCTAAAACACGGGTCTCAAATGTAGACTGAAGGAGATTGTCTTTTATGCTGTGGGGAGTCTGTGTGTGAGTTTTTTTTTTTTTTTTTCCCAGTTTTATATTCTTAACATTTATTTTTCTAAATTTTATTTTATTTTAAAACTTTACATAATTGTATTATTTTTGCCAAATATCAAAATGAATCTGCCACAGGTATACATGTGTTCCCCATCCTGAACCCTCCTCCCTCCTTCCTCCCCATACCATCCCTCTGGGTCGTCTCAGTGCACTAGCCCCAAGCATCCAGTATCGTGCATCAAACCTGGACTGACGTTAGTATACATGAAGGAGAGGACTGACTGTAATCAAAAGGGCTAAGGCTTTTGCAGTAGTTCTCCCAAAAGTCAGAGAGCTGGGAGGTACAGAGAGGTGAAACATAAATGTTGCTCTCGATGGGAGCAACATCGAGAAGGAAGCAGTAACAACGCTCCTCAGAAGATGCAGGAATCAAACAAGACTCAAAACTCTCAACTTCGGTATTAGCACATTCAACCAGGAGTGCCTGAAGGGCAGCCAGGTTAAAGGTAAAAAGTATTTTTACAGTAAAAAAGAGCCGGGCAGAGAATTCAGTGAAGTATCTAGAACTCTGATGGAGAAGAGGAACCAGGGCTCAGGAAGGAGGTCGTGGCTAGAACGGCGTATGTGGAAGAAGCCAGCTTAGAGGATCAGCTGGAGCAGAGGAGAAGCCACACACTGAACGTGTCGAGCCCAGAGCTGTGAATTTCATCAGCCTCAAGCAAACATGACTGAGCTCTTAGGCTTGGCAGAGAGACGGCACTATAAACTCAAGCATATCCACTCACACACAACTAAGAAGCACTCTGGGACCAGAATACCTCAATTCGAATCCTGACTCTACTATGTATTATTAGCTTTATGATCTGAGACAAGGTACTTAACCTCACTGCCCGGATTTCTCATCTATGAAATGGGCTTAATAGTAGTACCTATCTCATAAAGTTGTGATGAGGACTCAATGAGCTAATTCATGAAAAGAGTTTAATGCAGTCTCTCTGGCACACCGTGAGTGTTCAATAATTGTTGGCCATTATTAGTATCTTATTTGAGTCTCACTGTCATGTTATGAGATAAAGTCAGGCAATCATTACCATCTCCATATTACTAATAAGGCAACTAAGGCTCAGAGAGGAAACGCTTGCCCAGTCTTCACACGGTGAAGAATACAGGCTAGGATTTCATGAAGTCTAGTCTCCTTAATGAGATGGACAAATCTCTCCAAGCTCAGCCCACTCCCTACCTCACTGGCCTCTGTTCTGGCCAAGCTTGCCTTATACATGAAACTGTGCCCGCCACACTAGTTCCTGGGCCTCTTAACTTCCTGACCCGTCTTCATCTCTTAAGCCTCTTCTCAAGTATCACCTCTTCCAGGAAGCCCTTGGTACTTGCTCCCACTTCCCTCTTACCACTCACCTCTCTCAATGCTCATATCTGATTATTAACACCACAATGTATGCAGTTATAGACCAATGCTTTCCTCACTGGACTCTGAGCCTGAACAATCTCTGGCACACTAAATACCGAGTATTTGCTGAATGAATGAACTCTAAGTCTGATATTCTTTCCCTCAGAGCATGTGTGTGTGCTAGTGGCTCAGTCGTGTCTGACTCTTTGCAACCCCATGGACTGTAGCCCACCAGGCTCCTCTGTCCATGGGATTTTCCAGGCAAGAATACTGGAGTGGGTTGCCATTTCCTCTTCCAGGGGGTCTTCTGGACCCAGGGATCGAACCTGGGTCTCCTGGATCACAGGTGGATTCTTTACCATCTGAGCCACCAGGGAAGCCCCCAAAGGATACTGTCCCTTTATCAACAAATGCGCACTGTTTAATAATAGTTTAAAAAGAATACCAACAAAATTGCAAAGACCAACCAATCCTACTGTTCTAAACATGTAGTCATTCACTACCTCTAGGTAGTGAAGCACGCATGTGCACGTGCACGCACACACACACACACTTTTCAGAGCTGGCCATTCTCACCCACGGCTCATCTGTCTGGGTGCCTGTGGTCTCAGAGGAGACCGAACCTGCCTCTATCAAAGATTCCTCCCTCTGCCTGATTATCCCAGTGAGAAGAACCTGGGACATGGCGCTTGAAGGAAGACAGGTTCAAAGTTCTCACCTTCCAGAAGCCCAAGGTGAGGCGCCCCTGGGAGGTGAACGTGGGCATCTCACCCCCTGTGTACCACCCGTCAGCCTGAGACTTGGTACCAGTCCCCGACAGGTCAGAGACTGACCTTGGGGAAAAGATTAGCAGAGAGAAAAAGCGAGCAGACCCACTCCACCCGCAGTTCCACAAACACCAGGTGGACACCTGTGCCCAGTTCCATGAACATCTGTCCCCGGAGCCTTCTTACAGGCGGAGCCGCCTCCTCTCCACGCCCCCGGCTCGGGCCACCACCTGGTTCAGGTGGGAAGCGGGCAATCCTTGCCACATCTCGGCACCCCTGGCAACCACGGCTGATCCCCCCAGGGGCTCCTCCCTGGGGAACTCCCGGGATGTGTCAGGTTCTCCCTCTGGCCTGTGTAAAGCAGACAACACTTGGTCAACATAAACAGAGACCTAGAAACATACAAACACACACCCGTGTGTGCTGCTGTCTGACGCTGATGGCTTGGGGAAAAGGGCCACTCAGTTTCTTGCGATTTGCCCACAGATAAGGGTTTTTGTGGCCCATGCCTCCCTGCTCCTCCCCCGCCAGGAAACTCAGAGACTGTTAACCACAGTGGTGCCTGATGAGCACAAGAAATTCTGCAAAGCACTAACCAAATTCAGCGTGTACTGGCTGTCAACAATTTGCAGAACTTCAATTCTGGAAATATGGAAAAGGGCCGTAAACGTTCTTTCTGGGGCCAAGCCTCAATCATTTTGCCAAAAGCGAACCCAGGTTCTTATTTTAAAAGTGGTAAATGCTTAGCTCCAAGGCAGGACATGGGCTTCCCTGGTGGCTCAGCTGGTACAGAATCTGCCTGCAATGCAGGAGACCTGGGTTTGATCCCTGGGTTGGGAAGATCCCTTGCAGAAGGGAAAGGCTACCCACTCCAGTATTCTGGCCTGGAGAACTCCATGGACTATACAGACATGACTAAGAGTCAGACACGACTAAGAGACTTTCACTTCACAAGGAAGGACATATTTATCATTTATGGAATTACTGATCTCCAGTGTGGTCCAGTCCATAGGTTAGTATATGACATTACCATTTTTCAACACATATATGCCTTCCTAAGGCAGTGGTTTTGTCGCTAAGTTGTGTCCAGGTCTTGCGACCCCATGAACTGTAGCCCACCAGGCTCCTCTTCCCAGGCAAGAACACTGGAGTGAGTTACCATTTCCTTCTCCAGGGTATCTTCCTGACTCAGGGATTGAACCCCCGTCTCCTGCATTGCAGGCAGATTCTTTACCATCTGAGTCACCAAGGAAGCCTTATACCTTCCTACAGAAGTCCTGAATTAAATAGCAGTACCATTCTCTATCAAGTACCTTTTACCAAAAGCTTTAAAATATCTTATCTGTACCCACAAGTCCAAACAAGAGTCCCTTCTAGCAACCTCAAATCCACCTTTCAAACTTTGAACAGTGTTACTATTCTAAAATCTAGTTATTTCACATACAATATTGAGATACTTCCATTAGTTCCTTGCTGCCTCCAAGATAAGGAGAAAGTTTTAGACCACTGTTGGGTGGGCACCAGCCCCCCACATTAAATAAATGATCTCATTTAATCCTCTGAACAACTTTGTGAGGCAGGTCTGATCACTGACATTTTACAGACACATTAAGGAAATGGTGATAAGGTCTCAGGATGCACCCCTCAACATGTCCCAAGACGGTAGACCTAAAACAACCCTAGAATCCATTCTATCAAGAATCAAAGAATTAAACTGAAAACCAAGATCCTTTGTCTCTTTTTCTCTTTTCTTCTTTTCCCATTTAGGTTATTACAGAATATGGAGCAGAGTTCCCTATGCTATATAGAAGGTATAGATAGTAGGCATAAGCTATATAGTAGGTCCTTGTTGGTTATTTTAAACATAACAGCGTGAGGGACTTCCCTGGTCCAGTGGTTAAGAGTCCGCCTGCCAACACAGGGGACATGGATTCGATCCCTGAGGCAGGAAGAGCTCACACGCGGCGGGGCAAGCTACACTGCGCACCGCGACCACTGAGCCCCTGCTCCGCAAGAAGAGAAGGCCCCCGATGAGAGGAAGAGAAGCCCCCACGCACCACAAATAGAGAAGGCCCACGTGTAGCGCCCACGCAGCAACCAAGACCCGGCACAGCCAAACAGAAACGAACCAATAAAAATGCGTACATGTCAATCCCAAGCGCCCAGTCCACCCGTCCCTGCTACCCTTCCCCCTCGCCCCCGCCCCCGTAACCATAAATTCATTCTCCAAGTCTGTGAGCCAGGCTTTTTATTACTAAAACCCAAATGATTAGCCTAAAACCAGCAGGGGTGAAGATTCTGCCCTAAAGAATCTAACGCGCCACAGTTCATTCCTCCTAGTGCAGATGGCTGGCGGAGGGGTTGAGGCACGGATCTGACGGAGCGCCTTGGCTTGGCCAGGGGTCCGGCCCCTGCCCTCAGCCTCACAGCCCTGGGTTTTAATCATCTGACTCAGCCAGCGGCAGCAGACCCCAGGCGCCTGTGGCTGTGAGTAATGGCGACACAAGACACATCTGTCTGATCAGAAGCTGATGGTGTCAGTTACACCAGGGGTTACAGTAAAACAATGCTCTACAAGGGAAACAAGAACGCCTACTCGCCCCAGAGCTAAGCAATGCCCTTGTTTCTCCAACTCACAATGCGAACTTGTGGTACCATTTACTAGCTCTTATACCCCTCTCTCGAATATGCTTTGATGCACTTACAGAAAGAGAACTTACCTAGGAATAATAAAGCAAATCTGTTTCCACTGCTACTGCTAAGTCACTTCAGTCGTGTCCGACTCTGTGTGACCCCAGAGATGGCAGCCCACCAGGCTCCCCTGTCCCTGGGACTCTCCAGGCAAGAACACTGGAGTGGGTTGCCATTTCCTTCTCCGATGCATGAAAGTGGAAAGGGAAAGTGAAGTCACTCAGTCGTGTCGGACTCTTAGCGACCCCATGGACTGCAGCCTACCAGGCTCCTCCATCCATGGGATTTTCCAGGCAAAAGTACTGGAGTGGGATGCCATTGCCTTCTCCCTAGTTGTTGCAAAATGTCTACAAAGTCATGACATCAGGAAACGCTTTTATTCTGGCCTCTAATCTCTCACACCGTTATGAGGGATAATGCATAGGAAGGTGGTTTTGCTTCTTAGCAAAGTGGTAAGTGCTTCTTATACCGAATTTCAAGATTTCATTTCAGAAGAGTGACTCATTCATTCTTCCCTTTGTTCATGTATTAATTCATTAAAAACACTTCATTAAATTCCCATTGAGTGCCGGGAAACTGGATGCAGAATTAAATCAGAGACTTCAAGCCCTTAGAGGGTCAGTTTTTCCCCAAATTGGGCTTTTCATCTCCACGGTATTCCAGCCACACCCGGCATGTGCTCCTCTCCTCTCTTCCTTCCTCTCTGCCTCAACCATTCCTACAGTTCTGAGTGCTGCTCGCTCCCACTTTCTGCATTAGTCCTCAGCCAGGACCAAGTACCCACGGTGGTGGTGGTGGTTTAGTAGCTAAGTCGTGTCCGACTCTTGCAACCCCATCGACAGTAGACTGTCAGGCTCCTCTGTTCATTGGATTCTCCAGGCAAGAATACTGGAGTGGGTTGTCATTTCCTTCTCCAGGGGATCTTCCCAACCCAGGGATCAAACCCAGGTCTCCTAAATTGCAGGCAGATTCTTTACCAACTGAGCTATGAGGGAAGCCCAATACCAGGGGCTACCAGACAAAAGTACTGTATTTAGTGATTTCAGAAGTGAGTGGGAGTGACACGCACGGCCTTATCAACATAAATAACCTGTTTTCATCATACTTCTGTTAACCAGAAGTGGTCCCAAAGCAGTTCTCCCTTCTATAATCTGAGGAAGTTCTAGATTAAGAGTTTAACAGATAGATGAGCAGAAACAACTCTCCCCTCGATGATCTGCAGACCATGTGTTCTCCATGAGGGCAGTCAGCTGGGGAGACACTCGGAAAATCATGAGAGGGCCCTGAAAGCAACGGGAAGTGGAAGCACTTTCTGACCCCTGATTTATCTGTGTAAGTAATGCGTGCTAACTGATAGTACCAGTGGAGCTCCTATCTGATTCATCCAGATGCAGTCATTCTCTACCAAGCTTCTATCTGGGCAAATGTGAATGGAAAATAACCCAGAATCATAGACATTTATGGGTGGGCTTCCCAGGCAGCACTAGTGGTAAAGAATCTCTCTGCCAATGCAGGAGATGCATGAGATGCAAGTTCAATCCCTGGGTCAGGAAGATCCCCTGGAGTAGGAAATGGCAATGCACTCCAGTATTCTTGCCTGGAAAATTCTATGTACCAAGGAGCCTGGCAGGCTACAGTCCATGGGGCCGCATAGAGTCGGACAAACTGAGCGACTAAGCAGCGAGTAGCAGTACAGATATTTAAGACTGGAAAGAACTTCAACTGGTCCAACTCCTTCATTTTATAGATTTAAAAAAACTGGGACTTTCCTGATGGTCCAATGGCTCAGACTCCTTGGTCCCAATGCAGGGGGCCCAGGGTTCTATCCCTGGTCAGGAAACCAGAACCCACAGGCCACACTAAGATTCTGCACCGCCAAATAAACAATCTTTCTTAAAAAAAAAAAAAAAAAAGCAAGAATCAGGGAGAGGACCTGAGTAACCCTGGATCTCACAGCATGTCCACGAGCCAGGCAGAAGCTGAGCCATCGGCTTCCCAAGGCAGAGCCCGTTCCGCTGCCGGGAACTGGTGCCTGCCCGTGAGTAGCCCGACTGCAGGAGCTGCTGCTGTCCTCGGGTACACCTCACCTCTCCAGCTGCTCTCACGGCCTCCCCTCAGCACACCTGGACCTTGCCTTAGGCAGTGAGAGCCAGCCCTCGGGAGCCCTGCACTCCCTGTGCAGAGGAACAGCTTCCTAGCATGGCAAGCCTGTTTTGACTCTGTGAGAAGGGCTGTGTTCTGTCTTTCTCTTCAGGATTGTGATGAAGACTAGTGAAATGCCAGCCATCCAGGAATCCTATATTCTCTGCAGAAAACAGTAGGGATCCAGTAGAGAGTCTGCATCACAATTAAGTCCTACGGATGTGAACCCCAAGAGTTGGAGCCCAGCATTTTATAAAGGCCAACAATGCTTTTGCCCAACCTTCAAGTTAGCTTCAATTGCATACACATTGACAGGCAATTCAGATAACAAACAACATTTGTCCTCCTAATGACTTTGGTGGAGAAAAATCAAGCAGGTGTCTCAATTTATGAAAGGAAAAGCTCGTTCACAAAAACTACCCAAAGCCATACAGGTACTAAAATGCAATGTTGGAGCAATGACCTTATCTACAGCTCCCTCCTCCCCACTGGGCAATTTAGCTTTAGAATTTTCTGCTCACATGTTCCAGGTCAACAACAGTGAAGACCTACGTTTTCGGTTACACCTGAGACATTCAAGATACCTGAGCCACGTAAGGAGCACAGCTTGACCCCATAACCTCAGCAGCAGCCCCGGCTCACAGGCGCTTGTACTGGAAACTAAACGACACAGGGGAACCCCAGGGGGCGAACTTTGGGGTTCACAAAAGGAGTAACCTTTATGACGGCTTTAATTATTCAAAACGACTTGAAATGGCTCTTAGCTTTGACAATAATAGAGTCAAAAGTAAGGGTTATATTTTCATTTTTTTAAAAATGTACTTGTATAGATGCAGAGAAAGATATGAAAGGCTACATTAAGTTTTGCATTAGTTGTCTCTGAGTACAGATGTATTACTGTTATTAATGCTAATATAGTGCTTAGCTAATGCTAAGTTTTGCATTAGTTGTCTTAAATGTATTAGATGTATTAAAGAAAAATGTCTTTATCTTTTTCTACAATGAACAGGTACAGTTTGGATAATAAGAAAACAAACAGTAATGATCTCACTTTTATGGAGAATCTTAAAAAAGCTAAACTCCTAGAAACAGAGTAAAATGATGGCTGCCAAAGGCTGGGGAGTGGGGGAAATGAGGAGATATTGGCCAAAGAATACAGATTTCCAGTTATAAGATGAGTAAGGTCCGAGGATCTAACATACAGTATGGTGACCACAGTATGTATTACATACTTGAAAGTGGCTAAGAGTAAACTGCAAACATCCTCACTGCAAGAAAAATAGGAGCAACATAGGCACATATAACATCATCATGTGCACACCTTAGACTTATGCAGTGTTGTATATCACTTGTATCGTAATAAGACTGGGGGGAGGGAAAACAATGATTGTTTTTATTTTTTAAATATGTTCTTCACTCCGAAAAATGGGAAAAGAGGTAATCATCACAGAAGGTTGAGAAGCTCTATTGCTGTGAACCAAGTGAACAGAAAATGCAAACAATACTTAAAGCCCCGAGACCAGAACCTTTGCCCTGCTTCTCCACTTGGGTCCCCTCAGCCCCCAAGAATATAAAGCAATACGCCAGGGCACCAATTTTACACAAATATTTTGGGGAAAAAAACTATATACAAATATTTGTATATAAAAAAACAAACCTAACAAGCATATGGAATCACATAAAAACTGCATAAAACCTTAAAACCATTTTCAAGCTTGCTGGGGCCCATCTGAACTACATACCCCAATGCACAGGAGCACTTGCCAGGCTTTTTTGCTATTGGAGACTTTTTTATGGAGAAGTCTGGGAAGCTGGAACACGAAGAGTACCATCCTATTTTCCCCTCTTCTTGAAAGAGCAGAAACTTGATTAAAACTAAGTCATTTTTCCAGTTCACTTTTTAAAAAGTCAAATTTGTCTTCATCCACTATCTTGAAAACTCCATTACAAAACAGGTGCCAGTCAACATATTACCAGGGTAGTCTGTAAGCCCACAGGGGCACAATTCACCTACCTTCCTCACCTGAGGAGGAAAACAATCTGGCCTGGCATCCTAGGGTTCTGAGGATGGTGGGGGCCCCGGGCTGCCACTGCCCACTTCTGCAGGACGGCAGACCACTCTGCACAACGTGCTAATTCATTCATTCCACAAATGTTTATTGAGCAAAGCCTGAGAAAGGCCTTTCAGTGGACAGTGGGATCATTCACAACCCAACGGTCAGGTCTAACGGATCAGCTGTGGACAATCAATCTTTCATTAGACCTCAAACCACCTCTAGGATAGAGCAAACAGGGCTCCCACCCCATCCAGGCACCAGCAGCTGGGCGGGATCAGGCAGGGGCGTTCTGGAAGGGGGCTGCCGCTGGAGAGCCTAACGCATCCCAGATTCCCACCAGAATGACCGGAACCCTCGCACCTTAAGTGACATAACACCTCCAAAGTGCTTTGAGTGGCGCCAGGCACCTCGTGTGAGCTCAGTAACAGTCATTTCTGCTGTTACTATGCCAATTCGCCCTTACTCATAGAGCACCAAAAAAAAAAGGCGGGGTGGGGGGGGCGGGTGGAGAACACAGGTTTTCGAATCAGAAAGATTGGATTTGAATCCCAGCTTGGCCATTTACTAGCTATGTGACTAAGGGAAGCAAGTTTTCTGAGCCTCAGTTTCTTATCTGTAAAATGTAGTAAATACCAGTATCCTAGCCCTCACATAGCTCAGAGAGAATTAAGGATATGTTGTTTTACACAACAAAGAGTATCTGGCCCATAAGGGCTCCCATAAAGTCAATCCTGCCACCTCCATGGCCCCTTCCTCTGCTTCTGATGGGCCCTGGAATCTAGTAAAGGGCTACAGGGCAGAGGGAAAGAGACGGGAGAGACCCGCAGGGGACCTTCTACAGAAACCCACCAGGGCCCTCTGCTCCGCTCAGCTCTCCTCCCCTGGGTGGCGCCTCCATCCTGCAGACACCTGCCTGCCTCGCTGGGAATGCCTGCCAAGAGGACAGGAAGCTGAACAGCAGTTGGAATCCATCCCGCCTTCCAGAGTGTGTGTGTCTGTCTGTCTGGGGCTTCCTCTGCACATCCCCGCGTGGTGGAGGCTGGCAGCATGATTCATAGTCTCTTCTTATCTCTGCTTCCATCTCAACCCAGAACCCAAGCCCTGGAGCCTGCTGGTCACAGACCAACAATAAGTGAAAACGAGGACTTTTCATGCAGACAGGAAGGGAGCCCCCTCGAAGTCAAAGGGGCTTTACAAAGGGAGGCGGGAGGAAAGGGAAGCGGGAGGAGGCGGGGTGGGGGCAGAAACAGGGGCCCACTTCCTACAGGCTGGTGGAGCCCGCTGTATTGGCTGCTGAAGCAGTTGGTTTCTCCACTTTGAAAAGACGATAAAGCCCATTCCTGTAATACACAACTCAACCGCGGGACAAGGGCTGGGTGCAGACAGAGAACTCCAAAACAAACGTGCTTGTTTTCCAAGCAGAAACCATCGGCTCCCAACTCGCCCTCCCCAGCCCCCACCTGTAGGTAGGTCCTAACGCCCCACCGTACCCCACCTGAGCAACCGAGGGGCAGCCTGCAGACAGGTCCACCCAGCAGCCGGCCCCAAGCTAAGCTCAGTCCTCGAAAGCCCAAGGAACCGCCGCCCACCCGAGCACCTCGGCCTCCCGGAGACTCGCCCCCCGGGCACTAGAGTTGGCTCTTCAGCGAGTGGGAGACTAAGCAAGGGCGCTTGCCGGACGCCCCAACGAAGGGCAGCGCGTTTCAGAACTCAGAACCAAAAAGCATCACACCACAGCAACTCCCTCATTTAAAAGAGGCGGAGCCAGTATCAGGGAGGGAAAGAGAACTCCCCGAGGTAACACAGCCAGCGGGCTGGACCGGCTCCGGGGAGGCACAGGCAGGCGGGCGACGAGAGCATCTCGCCGCTCCCCGCGTCATCTCGGCTCCAGACCCCGGGCGGGTAGTACACACCCCGAACCCCACTCCGGGCCTCCCCCAACCCCGGCGCGGCGCGCTGCGTTACCTTCCTCGGAACTGGACGCTGCGCGCCTCCTCTCCCGCGACGGGGTGCAGGCGGCTCTGCCCCCCGCACTCGCCCGGCGATCCAGGTACCGCCCGGCAGCTGTCCGCACAGGGCGGCGCGTGCGAGCTCCTGGGGCGGGCGCGGGGGCCACTCCCGGACGCGCCGGCCAATACCTCCCCGCCCGCCCCGCGCCCCGCCCCGGCCCGGCCCCCGCGCGTGGGCTCGGGCCTTCTCTCCCGCCCTTCTCTCCACCCCTCTCCGCCCCTCTCCTGTTTAATTCTCTCCCCCTGGGCTGCACTTCTTGGCCTCCATCTCAGGCGTAACTTACCCCGAAACAACTTTTTCACTTGCAGATCAAGACCGCAACACGGTTATTTTTCGATTCCTGTGCTTTAGGGGTCCTTGGAGTCCGAGAGCGTGGAGCGCCAGAAGCCCTTCCACTCTAAGATCGGAGGTCAGCTCCCCACCCGCCCCCGCGCGGGAGAAAGGGGCGCAAAGTGGTACCCGACAAGATGCTTTCACCCCGGATGTCAGTTTCCTCACCAGTGAAATACATAGAAGTACTTCGCAGGTTGTGGTGGTGGTGGTGGTGATTTAGTCGCTAAGTCGTGTCCGATTCTTGCGACCCCATGAACTGTAGCTCACCAGGCTCCTCTGTCCATGGAATTTTCCAGGCAAGAATACTGGAGTGGGTTGCCATTTCCTTCTCCAGGGGATCTTCCCAACCCAGGGATCAGACCCTGGTCTCCTGCATTGCAGGCAGATTCTTTACCGACTGAGCTATGTGGGAAGTCCATCACAGGTTGTAGGGGGAAATTAAATGAGCGGATGATTTAAAAATACCTTATACAGGGTCTTCCCTGGAGGTCCAGTGGTTAAGACACCGCGCTTCCACTGCATGGGGCACAGGTTCCATCCTTAGTGGGGGAGGTAAGATTCCCACATGCAGCGTGGCTTGGCCAAAAAATGGGGGGGGGGGAGAGGGAGGGCGGGAGTCTATGTATTTTATATGTATATACAGTAATACCTGGATAAATGGTGAGGGCGGTGTGTTCGGTCTGACTACCCAGTGGGGGCGCAGTGAGGACGGGCACACTGCTGGAAGGTGCTGGCTGCTGCCGAGGCAGGCACGCCTATAAACACAATATTGTATCTTGGCCAGTTAAAAAAAAAAAGTTACCGATGATAAAGCCAGCTCAGGCAAACCTGGGAAACTGGTGAACTTTAAGGCTGTTTGCTTCCTGGTCATCTCCCCAGTCATTGTTGAACATCCATTTGAAGGTAACCCATATCTGCCTTGGGTCCTTCCAGAGACCTCCTTCTCCCAATCTTGGAAATGCTGATCCCCAAAGGACTGGTTCAGGCTGGGTGCAGCACTGCCCATCTGTCCTAGGAATCCTTGCCTTGGGTTAATGTGGGTATTTGGGCTTTTATCCAAGCTTTAAGAGCCTAAATGTGTCCCCATGCTGGGTGAGCACTCCAGATGCAAAACAGGATTAAGCCTTTGAAAAGACAAATTTGTGAACAATTTAAGTGTAGAGTTGCTGCTGTTCAGTGTAGAGTTGTTGATCAGTCTTTGCTACCCCATGGACTGCATGCAGCACACCAGGCTTTCCTGTCCTTCACTATCTCCTGGAGTTTGCTCAAACTCATGTCCATTGAGTCCATAATGCCATCCAACCATCTCTCATCCTCTGTTACCCACTTCTCCTCCTGCTATCAATAACTGGTATAATAGTTGCACAGGAAGAAGAGTTTATCTCCTTCGTGCTTCTCTCCAGCCTGGAGGGCAGGCACTGGGTCTTGGGCCTCCCCACCCTCTCCCTTCCCCACCCTGCATCACCTGTTATAAGGCTTAGTGAGAACCTGATGCTCGCTATTCTGTGTCACTCCTCCCCAGCAAACAGACAGCAACTCCCAATGGCAAGGGAAGGTCTAAGGCTTCTCACCTAAGGTTCTGGGGCAGGCAGGTGGGGGAGATACTTTGAGGTAGAGTCTCGTTAGGGACTCTGAACTCATCCAGAGCTATATGACTCAGAGGTTGAAAGCTAGAGCTCTGAGACTCCTCTAGTGGTCCAGTGGTTAAGACTGTGTGCTTCCCCAGCAGGGACCATGGGTTCCATCCCTGGTTGGGGAACTAAGATCCCACATGCCTCGAGGCCAGTGAATTAAAAAAAAGAGCAAGAGCTCAAACAACCAAAGTTCAAACACTGAACCCACCATTTTCTAAGAGGACCTGAGTTCAGTTATTTAACCTCTCTGTGCCTCCATTTGTTCCCCTGTTGAGAAGATGACAATCTTGCTCCTCTCTAAGGCTCCTGTGAAAATTAAAATGAGACAGCACATGTGTTTAGCAGGGTGCCTTGCGCACAGAGTGTGTTGAATAAATCTTAGTTAACATGATCCTAGCAAGTCTGGGGTGGTTTGTTCCTTTTATGGATTGCCACTCTTCAAAATGGTTTGCTTATAAGTGACAGAGATTTCACAGAATTCTCTGTTGATATCGAAGAGAAAGAGAAGGGGGGTAGGGATAATGCAATGCAGTGGTGACAAGAGCCATGTCCTGACTCCACTGGACTCCACCACTGAACTAGCCCGGTCACTCTGGACAAATCACATAACCTCTTTAAGCCGCGGTTCCTCTTCTGTGAAATAGAAATAGTAAGATTACCTATCTCATGTAAGGGAGACGCTGTAATACACATAGCACACTGCCTGGCCCAGTTAAGATCTCAATAGCTATTAGTAAGATAGGGCTTCCCAGGTGGCACTTGTGATAAGAACCTGCCTGCTAATGCAGGAGGCATAAGAGACGTGAGTTCAGTCCCTGGGTTGGGAAGATCCCCTGGAAGAGAAAATGGCAACTCACTCCAGTATTCTTGCCTGGAGAATCCCATAGACAAAGGAGCCTTAAAGAGCTACAGTCCATAGGTTCATGAATACAACTGAAGCAGCTTAGTGCACACACACGATAATGATAATGGTTAGAAGAGAGGTCTTATACTTTGGAAAAAGGGAAAAGTAATGGGACAGTAATGCATTGGAAGGGGAAATGTAATCCCTCCCCAAACTAAACTTAATCATAAAGGATGGAGCTGGATCTATGAAAAAAAATCTGATTGGGATGGGGCAGAAGTTAGCTTAGAAACCCAAAGGTGGAGCTCAAGCCTGGAGAGTTTCCCAGCTGGGTGTGGGTTACTTAAATTTGGGGCCTCAGTTCAAACAAAGATAAAATTCTTGCAACTCTACAAACTAAAATAGAATGAAGTGTTGTTTGCAGAGTTGTGTATGACTGCCCTCTGAGCTGGCCTCTTGGGATGGTAGAAAGCCAAAGATCTTGTTTTCAAATGGGAATCTGGGATTTAACCCCTCACACCACCCAGCTGTGACTTTGTAGAGTCACAGGCTCTTTGCCAAACTTAGTTTTATCAGCCAGTTAGTAGGTAAATATTTGTGGGATAGGTTAGGTGTGGTTCCTGCAGGCTTGGAACATCCTCACCTCTATTTCTGTTCCAGGGAATCCTTCTCAGCCATAAGGACCAGGGACAAATGTCACAAGAGTCTACCCTCCTAGGTTGAATGAATCAACCCTTTGAATCTCTCTAACCCCCATGATGTATTACTTAAGCCCTTTCTTGGCATTGATTTCATTGTGTCTTTATAGTTAGGTGTCACAGGATATGCCACTCTTCACCAGCTCTAAAGCTGCTCCAATTCAGGGGCTTCCCTGATAGCTCAGTTGGGAAAGAATCCACCTGCAATGCAGGAGACCCCAGTTTGATTCCTGAGTCTGGAAGATCCCTTGAGAAGGGATAGGCTACCCACCCCAGTATTCTGGGGCTTCCCTTGTGGCTCACCTGGTAAAGAATTTGCCTATAATGCCAGAGACCTGGGTTCGATCCCTGGGTTGGGAAGATCCCCTGGAGAAGAGAAAGGCTACCCACACCAGTATTCTGGCCTGGGGAATTCCATGGACTGTATAGTCCATGGGGTCACAAAGAGTGGGACACAGCGGAGCGACTGTCACTTTTCCAATTCAGGGACCCCTTTGTTCTCTTTGTGCTTCTTCTCACGACCTCCACCCTTCCGCCACCCCCACCTCTACCCCAGATGACTGTACACCCTAGGAACTCAATGCTTGTTAAACTGCAGCTCATAGTAAACACGTTACAGAGAACAGCACTGTTGCCATCGTGGAAAAGTGAAACAAAACAGAACAAAATCTTCCAGGGAAGAGATGCGTTTATCTTTAAGCTATGCGGATTTTTAACTTCTTACCCACAAAAAATGGAAGATATTGCAAAATGCTGTACAATTACATCTGGTTTGGTAATGTGGTTAGGTGACATAGCAAGCAGTGGGGATCAAATGTACAACATTTAGAATGTAATTCAGTCATAGTACTGGGTTTTGGAATTTGGTTTTCTAAGCAATTTGCAAATACTGACTATCATTTTAACTTTTGGAAGTACAAACTCTGGCCTTAAACTGTGGTAGCAGTCTCTCCACAGTCTTTAATAATGCCTTGCATTTCTAACAAGGCTTTGTATTTTTCAAAGCTCTTTCACTTTGATTACCTCGTTTGATCTTCACATCAACGCCGTGATGTACGAAGGGCTGCTATTATATCTGCATTTTACGGATGAAGTTAGGAGGGATTTGAAAGGATCAGGTCCTAGGCTTAGGCCAAATGACACACTAGGGACACAGCCAGGGATCTGTAAAGCAGAGATTTCTGATATTCATGAACATTTTGGCATCATTGGTTATAAGCTTTATGAGCAACAGTCTTATGCAGACATGTCTTAATTTACATTCATGTGTATACTTTTTCACACAGAGTTCCTTTTAAAAAGTAAAGAAAGGGACTTCCCTGGTGGTCCAGTGGTTAAGAAGCTGCACTTCCACTGCAGGGGGAGTGGGTTTGATCTCTGGTCAGGGAACTAAGATTCCACATGCCGCACAAAAAAATAGGAAAAGAAAAAGTAAAGAAAACCTTCATGGTGATCGTCTCTCTCTGATGTGTAATAATCATAACTTGTTACTTCAGTGCTTTTCATCTGTGGGGATCAGCATGCATTCTAACATTAATTATTCTTTAAAAACATTTCTAGGTTTACGCTATCAGTGTTTCAGAACAAATTTTCTCAACCTTAATATTCAAAGAAATAACGTTACTTCAAAAATAAAGACCTCCATTTGTATGAAATACCTAGAATAGTCAAACACAAAGAGACAGAAAGTAGAAGAGTGTTCCCCGGGACTGGGGAACGGGGGCGGAGGGGGCGGAATGGGAAGTTACTGGACACAGAGTTTAATTGTGGGATGTCGAAAAAGTTCTGGAGATGGATGATGAGGACGCTTGCAGAACAGTATGAATACCCTCAATGCCACAGAACTGCACAGTTAAAAATGGTTAAAGTGGTAGATCCATTACCTAACACAAGCTTGTGTGCCCAAAACACAGAGGGGTCAAACAAACCAAAACGAGTACGCAGCAGAGAAAGGGTCACTGCAGAGCTCACGCCCAAAACATCTCCAAACTCCCTGAAGGGCTTCAGCAAAGCATCTTTAAAGGCCGGGTGAGAGCTGGGCATCCTGTAGGGTATGTCATCAGCTTGTGTGCAATTCTCTGATTGGTTGACGGTGAACAACCCTCAGTCACCAGCAGGCCTGGGGGCTAGGTGCTGATGAGCATCAGGTAGTTAGTTTCTTCCATTTGGTGGTGGTTTTCAGCAAATGAAAAGCTCAGGAGATATGCATGAGATCCTATTAATCGGGCACTACAGAGAGGAGCTACAGCAGAGGATGGGGAGTGGGGTGGAGGGCTGTCCTGGGAAAGCCCCATAGTGTGCTTCCCAGTTACAGAGTTTTTTGTTATGTATATTTTACCACAATTTTTTAAAAGTAGAAAACCACCTCACTTTATTAATATGATCCCCTCTAATAGAAGAAGTCTAATTATAATGTAACTCCTAATCTTTTTTGTTTACTTTTTTAAAAATTCACCTTGCCTAAAAGCCCCTTTACACTTGATGTGGATGAGAAGATAATAATCTGTAGGGAGCCCTGGGCTTCATGGGTGGCTCAGATGGTAAAGAATCTGCCTGCAGTGTGGGAGCCCCAGCTTTGATCCTTGGGTCAGGAAGATCCCCTGGAGAAGGGAATGGCTACCCACTCTAGTATTCTTACTAAGCTTTTTATAAACTCTAAGATGAGTTTGAGGTTTGCATGAAGAGCTGGGATCCTAGTAGATTTTTTTATTGGGGTACAGTTGCTTTGAGCATTCTCTGGCATTGCCTTTCTTTGGGATTGGAATGAAAACTGACCTTTTCCAGTCCTGTGGACACTGCTGAGTTTTCCAAATTTTCTGGCATGTTGAATGTGGCACTTTCACAGCATCATCTTTTAGGATTTGAAATAGCTCAACTGGAATTCCATCATCTCCACTAGCTTTGTTCATAGTGATGCTTCCTAAGGCCCACTTGACTTCACATTCCAGGATGTCTGGCTCTAGGTGAGTGATCATACCATTGTGGTTATCTGGGTCATGAAGATCTTCTATGTTCTTCTGTGTATTCTTACCACCTCTTCTTAATATCTTCAGCTTCTGTTAGGTCCGGTCCATACTATTTCTGTCCCTTATTGTGCCCATCTTTGCATGAAATGTTCCCTTGGTAGCTCTAACTTTCTTGAAGAGATCTCTAGTCTTTCCCATTCTATTGTTTTCCTCTATTTCTCTGCATTGATTCTGCTTTATTGACTACGCCAAAGCCTTTGACTGTGTGGATCACAACAAATTGTGGAAAATTCTTAAAGATGGGAATACCGAACCACATTAACTGCCTCCTGAGAAACTGTACGCAGGTCAAGAAGCAACAGTTAGAACCGGACATGGAACAACAGACTGGTTCCAAATAGGAAGAGGAGTACGTCAAGGCTGCATATTGTCACCCTGCTTATTTAACTTTTATGCAGAGTACATCATGCAAAATGCTGGGCTGGATGAAGCACAAACTTGAATCAAGATTGCCGGGAGAAATATCAATAACCTCAGATATGCAGATGACACCACCCTTATGGCAGAAAGTGAAGAGGAACTAAAAAGCCTCTTGATGAAACTGAAAGAGGAGAGTGAAAAAGCTGGCTTAAAACTCAACATTCAAAAAACTAAGATCATGGCATCCAGTCCCATCACTTCATGGCAAATAGAAGGAGGAACCATGGAAACAGTGGCTGACTTTATTTTCTTGAGCTCTAAAATCACTGCAGATGGTGACTGCAGCCATGAAATTAAAAGACACTTGCTCCTCGGAAGAAAAACTATGCCCAGCCTAGACAGCATATTAAAAAGCAGAGATATTACTTTGCCAACAAAGGTCCGTCTAGTCAAAGCCATGTTTTTTCCAGTAGTCATGTATGGATGTGAGAGTTGGACTATAAAGAAAACTGAGCGATGAAGAATTGATGCTTTTGAACTGTGGTGTTGCAGAAGACTCTTGAGAGTCCCTTGGACTGCAAGGAGATCCAACCAGTCCATCCTAAAGATCAGTCCTGGGTGTTCATTGAAAGGACTGATGTTGAAGCTGAAACTCCAATATTTTGGCCACCTGATGCGAAGAGCTGACTCATTTGAAAGACCCTGATGCTGGGAAAAATTGAGAACAGGAGGAGAAGGGGACGACAGAGGATGAGATGGTTGGATGGCATCACTGACTTGATGGACATGAGTTTGAGCAAGCTCCAGGAGTTGGTGATGGACAGGGAGGCCTGGCGTGCTGCACTCCATGGGGTCACAAAGAGTCAGACACAACTGAGCAACTGAACTGAATTAACAGTTGCTTTACAATATTTTGTTAGTTTCTGCTGTACAATGAAGTGAATCAGCTGTATGTTTACATATATCCCCTCCCTCTTGGACCTCCCTCCTGCCTCCATCCCTCCCAATCCAGGTCCCCACAGAGCACTGAGTTGAGCTCCTTGTGCTATACAGCTTCCCACTAGCTAGCTATTTTACACATGGTAGTGTATCGTACTAGATTTTTATAGCTACTACTAATCAAGTGCTTCCTATCTGTCAGGTACTAACTAAATGATTTTACCTATTAGTTTGTGTAATCATCTAAGTAGCTCCAAGTGAAAACAGATGAGAAACTGAGTTATAAGAAGATTAAGTTACTTGCTGAAGCCTAAATAGCCAAACGTCTTTTTGGACTTCTATCAAAACTCTGAGACTGACTCCCCAGGAGGCCATAGAATCTCCCTTCAAGAAGGAATGGTCTAAGCATTTGTCACTGGTTTCAAAAGAATTTGCAACAACAAATGCCTGAATTTTGCAAAAATTACACAGTCAACATTGTAGGCAAAAGAATGATGGGGTTTGACCACAAGTTTTTCTAGAATTGGGTGGAGTCCCAAAAGGAAAAGATTGATGTGAAGCTTGGAAATTTTACTT